>NW_027507686.1:103957013-104148520 GCF_037356315.1 Lithobates pipiens | reverse complement strand
CCCTTTCGCTCTCAGCAGTTTTTCTGAGGGGGGAGAAAAACGTGGTAGCAGACTTCCTCAGTCGAAAGAGGCTGAGGGAGGGCGATTGGGTTCTCAACCAGGAGGTCTTCAATTTCATAATAAAGAGATGGGGGTCTCCGGAGGTGGACCTGTTCGCGTCCAGAAACAATGCAAAAACCCCCTGTTTTTTCTCCCTAAAAAGGGGAGAAGGAGCCTTAGGGGTGGACGCTTTGAGCCAGAATTGGCACTTCAGAACTTGCTATGCCTTCCCACCTCCAGCGTTGTTGCCAGCAGTTCTGAGAAAGTTTCAGATGGAAAGCACATCTCTGATTCTGGTGGCTCCACATTGGCCCAAGAGAGCATGGTTCTCAATGCTAAAGCAGTTGGCGGTAGAACCTCCCTTACTCTTGCCCCCTCGGGACGATCTCCTCTCTCAGGGGCCAGTCCTCTGCCCACAGGTACGCCAGTGGAAGTTAGCGGCCTGGCTACTGAGGAGGGTTTATTAAAATCTAAGGGATTTTCACAGAGACTAGTTTCTACCCTCCTGGACAGTAGGAAAAAGGAAACTCGCCAGATCTATGAAAAGGTCTGGTTGCGTTTCAACAAGTGGTGCGCAGAGAACTCTTTCCCAGTACGGAGCTCCTCCGCAGTGTTGGAATTTTTACAATGTAGGGCAGATAAGGGCTTATCCATTAGTACCCTTAGGGGTCAAGTATTAGCCCTCAGTGTTTATTTAGAGGATCATTTGGCTGGCAACCCATGGGTAGTCGGGTTCTTTAGGGCCCTGTCCAGACAGAGACCGGTCCAGGGTCTGTCCTTTCCCAGATGGGATTTATCTTTAGTTTTGCAGAGTTTAACTGGACCCCCCTTTGAGCCTTTAAAGGAGTGTTTTCTGAGAGAGCTTACTCTGAAGACAGTGTTTCTGGTAGCAGTAACAACTGCTAGGAGGGTCAGTGAGATGGAGGCCTTATCAGTCAGGGCTCCCTTTTGCGTTATTTTTCCGGATCGGATAGTTTTAAAGACCGATCCAGCCTTTTTGCCGAAAGTGGCATCCAGCTTTCATAGAAGCCAGGAAATTGTTTTGCCCTCTTTTTGTCCCAATCCCTCCGGTGAGAAGGAACTAAAATTCCATTATTTGGATGTTAGGAGATGTATCCTACACTATCTGGAACTGACCAAGTCATTTAGAAGGTCAGATTCCTTATTTGTTTTGTTTTCCGGGGCCAGGAAAGGTTGTAAGGCGTCCCGGCGCACTATTGCTAGGTGGCTCAGAGTAGCCATCGAGCAGGCTTATTTAGTTGCAGGGAAAGAAATCCCAGTGGGTATTAAAGCACACTCCACTAGAGCTATGGCAGCCTCCCAGGCAGAGCGGGAGCAACGCCAGAGCAGATTTGCAGAGCAGCCACATGGTCCAGCTATTCCACTTTTGTAAAGCACTACAGAGTGGATCTGGTGTCGGCAGGTGAGCAGACCTTTGGGCGAAAGGTTTTGCAAGCTGTAGTCCCACCCTAACTGGTAAGTGCTCGCTTATCCTCTCATAGTGGCTGTCCTGAAAGACGATTAGGGAAAATTAGAGTTACGCTTACCGGTAACGTCTTTTCCAGTAGTCTTTCAGGACAGCCCTAGTTCCCACCCGAAAATTGGGGGGAGTCTTACAAAAGACCAGAGCGCAGCAAGATAATGGTATTTGATAAATATGTTATTAATGTGTTCTTGTGTCTCCCCAGCTGGCCGGAGGTATTCTCGATATAAACTGAGGTCCGGCAGGGGAAGTAAGAATTTATGGGCTAGCGCAGTGTTTCCAGAGGAAGAGGAGGAGTCTATCTCTCATAGTGGCTGTCCTGAAAGACTACTGGAAAAGACGTTACCGGTAAGCGTAACTCTAATTTTTGTGTGGCTTGCCTTAGGTCCCTAGTGGTGACAGGCGAGAGTGGGTCACCATGGCGTCAGAGGCTGTTGCTTCTTCCCCAGACATCCCTGTTATTGCAACTGGTTCCCCTACACCTGTGGTGCCTATGAACCCTCTGTCGGCGGTCCTTGAGTCCTTTGTTGCCAGGGTCGAAGCGGTGTGTGGACGCAAGGGGGTAAAAAAAAAAAAAACGCCCCCATCGTATTCTGGGGAAAGCTCTGGTTCAGACTCTGGTCCCGCTGTGGCAGGCAGCCCCTGTTCTGACATTTCAGAGGATGCAGACCAGGACAGTTGGGGATGACTATGGTCAGCGCAGGAAAAAGCGCCAGTAGGAGCACTTATCACAAAGATAGAGGATATGGTGGGGGCATCTGCAGAGGTGTCAGTCCCTTTTGGGTCCCACAAGCCGGCCCACACTGCTAAGATGTTTCCCTACATAACTTATTTTGATTATAATATTTACAAGGAGTGGGGAAGCCTTTTCGATTCCCGAGACAGATGGCGGTGCGTTACCCCTCTGAGTGAGTTTACTGAAAAAATGGACATCTCCAATTGTTGACCCCCCTCGTATCCAGGTTAAATAAGGTGAGTGGAAGGGACTCCTGCTTTCAAGGTCCCTGCCGACAGAAGGGCTGAGGTGGTTGCCCAGTCCATGTTTATGGTGGTGGTGGTCAGCATTGCGGCCAGAATTGGCCATGGCCCTGGTGTCACAGACGCTTACTGAATGGGTACCGCCAGTTGGAGAAGCAGAATTTGTACATTTTGCATACACCAAAGTACTTTAATTATGAAAACTTGAGACCCAAATTGATGAAAACTCAGAGTCAAATATATCAAGTCAAAAATAAATAAAAAAACACAAATAAAAAGTGTCCATTCATATATATAACAGAAAAATATATATAGCATCCACCCGTGTAAATGAATGAAGCTAAAAATAGTAAAAAAGTTCATCAGAAATTGTGGTAAATCTTCAAATGTTAGTGCTCAATCCACCACAGTTGTGTATAAAATTACTTCTTACCAGAAGGCCGTGAACCTCCATTAGAGGATCCAGGGAAGCCTGTAATAAATACTCTCTGGGGTAAATCAAGTGGAACCAATTTGCTTCACATTGCCTGTGGTAATCATACAATTGAATGATCGTGGGCCCCCATTAAAGGATCAGTGTAGACAAATGCTCAAAGCGTAGCTGTGACTCATGAGTACAGCGATCATACCTGCTTGCTCACCAACTGCTCTCAAAATAGCCTCAACAATAGATGCATGGAACATGTAGAGAAAACATATATGCTCCAATAGTGTAAAACCTTTGGTTTATTAGAACATTAAAACAGAAAACACACTTGCTTACAAAAATCGCATCTTAGCCTGAAGTCCGAAGTGTCGGCCGGACACGTTCGAACAAAACCCATCCTTCAGGATACACGACAGTAGCTCGAGGTGATGTCAGCACGTCGTCTTGCTCCACCCTACGTGTTTCGTAATAGAATCGCGTCTTCCAGGGGCTACCTAAGTCATCAGATTCTGGACCAAGGGGAATGGTCGCTACATCCGGATGCATTTTGGCTCCTTTGCCTAAGGCGGAGCATGCCAGATGTGGATCTCCTGGCTTCTCGACTCATTCAGAAGGTACAGAGGATTGTGGCCAGGCCAAAGGATCCCTGGGCAGACACGGCAGGCGTTGGTGGCTCCATGGGGGCATTATCGGCTGATTTAGGTCTTTAGGTCCAATACTTCATCCTGCTTTACTGTCACTGGCTTTGATGGCATGGCTGTTGAAAGCCAGGTGCTAAGAGAAAGATCTGTCGGATGCAGTAATCTCCACTATGCTGAAGGCTCGGAAGTCATCTTCTCGTAAGATTTATCATTGTACGTGGAAGGCCTACATCTCCATGTGAGGAGATGGCGGGGGTGGCATCCACGCACATAATCATTTTCCATGATCTTGCTCTTTTTGCAGTGAGGAGTGGTTCGGAAACTTGCCTTAAACACCATTAAGGGGCAGATATCGGCTTTGGCTGTCTTTCAGCGACCCTTGGCGACTCATTCATTGAGTACGTTTGTTCAGGGGGTTTGACATGTGGTCCCTCCGGTTCAACCGCCGATGCCTCCATGGGATTCGAATCTCGGTGCTTCCGAAACCGCCGTTTGAAAACATTAGGGAGATCCCCTTATTGACACACTCTCAGAAAATAGTCTTTCTAGTGGCTATTATATCTGCCAGAAGGGTTTCTGAGTTGGCGGCCTTTTCATGCAAGTCTCCCTACTTGGTCCTCCACAAGGATAAGGCGGTGCTGCACCCACAGCCTTTGTTTCTTCCAAAGGTTGTTTCGGCTTTTCATTTAAATGAGGACATTGTGCTTCCGTCCTTATGTACTCAGCCGTCACACCCCAGAGAGTTTGCATTCCTTGGACGTGGTCTGGCTCTGCTGGTGTATTTGTCTGCTACGGCTCCTTTTCAGAGGTCCTACTCGCTGTTTGTATCGGTGGCTGGTCCAAAGAGCCTGGCGGTTTCGTCGGCCACCATTTTTCGTGGATCAGACAGATCGTGGTTCATGCTTATGCCATAAGGGGGTAGGCGCCTCCCTTTCCTGTCACGGCACATTCTACTAGGGCAATTGGTGCCTCTTGGGCTTTCAGACATCAAGCTTCTGTTTCTCAGGTGTGTAAGGCGGCGACATGGTTGTCCATTCACAAAAACAGTGCTATGCTACTAAATAGATCATATAGATGATAAACTTAATGAATTCATAAGTGCAAACATAAATAAGTCCTTTGAATTTATACAAGTGAATCAAAGTTCATAAAGATACACTGGTGACCGATTGAAGTATATCCAAAAATTATCAATTCACCCAAGGTGAAAATATTCAAAAAAGTGCTTGTGCTTGCCTCCACCAGTCTCACGGGCTGCTTACCTCACATACGAGATAAAATCAGCAGCTTTCCCCCTTGGGGATAATGAAGATTACTGGCGTGGTGTAATCCTTGCACATTCTTTTAAAAAAAAAAAATCACTCAATTTTACAAGGTTGATGTGAGCACATCTTCGAATGCTTGCTTCGGCCGCAAGGTTTTGCAGGAGGCTGCTTAAGGTTGCAACTCTTCCGTTGAGGAGCTCTGGTTGTTATGGGAGGAGTTATTTTCTTGCTGTTCCCACCCTTCCTTTTTTTTTTTTTACACTGTTTGGGGATGTCCCTAAGGTCAAGCTGAAGATGTCAATGTCCGTCAATGAAGGAAAGAGAAAATAGGATTTTTGTACTCACCGTAATATCCTTTTCTCTGAAATTCATTGACAGACACAGCACCCACCCCTCCTATTTATGTTTGTACTTTTGATGAACTGAGCTGCTGGATGCAGTGTGAGGGGTTTTAGCCAGTAGGGCCACCCTGTGGGCGGTACTGTGCAGTTTTGCTGTTTTTTTATCGTTCAGCCTAGTCCTCTTCTAAAGGGGCAATATAACCCTTAGGTCAAGATGAAGATGCTGTGTCCATCAATGAACTAAAGAGAAAAGGATTTTACGGTGAGTACAAAAATAACATTTTTGTTTTTAAAGGAATGTGCAAGGTCTACACCACGCCAGTAATCTTCATTATCCCCAGGGGGGAACACTGCTGATTTCATCTCGTATGTGAGGCGAGCACAAGCACTTTTTTGAATATTTTCACCTTGGGTGAATTGATCATTTTTGGATATACTTCAATCGGTTGCCAGTGTATCTTTATGAACTTTGATTCACTTGTATACATTCAGTGGACTTATTTATGTTTGCACTTATGAATTCATTAAGTTTATAATCTATATGATCTTTTTAGTAGCACAGCACTGTTTTTGTTTATATATTTTTGCAAGTTAATGAGCATTTGGTGTTTTTTTTTTTTCCCAAGTCCCTTTCTATGTTCAGTGATCAGAAACCACTGTCTTTCGTGTGTGTGTGTGTGTGTGTATATATATATATATATATATATTATACAAAACTTGCAGACCCCTGTAAAAATAGCAGGTTTATGTGATGTAGAAAAGCAAATCTTTTTATTTTTTATTTTTTTATTTTTATTTTTTGGGGGGGGGGGTAAAAATAAAAAAATTAAATAATGTGGTTGCATAAGTGTGCACATCCTCTTATAAATGGGGATGTGGCTGTGTTCAGAATTAAGCAATCACATTCAAGCTCATGTTAGACTACCTCTTACATTTTTGAAGGTCCTGGAGTACCAGGACAATGTAAACACCCAAAACATTACCTAATTTTGTAAAGTAAACACCCCAACGTATAATCCGAGGCACTGAGTATTTTGAATTTTTTGGGGGAAATTTGAAAAGAAAATGAAATATTGTGTGCGTTT
Source organism: Lithobates pipiens (assembly GCF_037356315.1). Classification (NCBI taxonomy): domain Eukaryota; kingdom Metazoa; phylum Chordata; class Amphibia; order Anura; family Ranidae; genus Lithobates; species Lithobates pipiens. The sequence goes on along the minus strand of NW_027507686.1, from coordinate 104,142,261 downwards.
AAAAAAAAAAAAAAAAAAAGTTGTCTCTAAGATATTTCCAACACATGGTGAGTATGGCGATACGACGTGTGAGACTTCAGTCTGGCCACACGCAGAGGCCCAACATTCAGGGACCACCATCAGGTGTACTAAGGGCATAATTTCAAATCTGACTACCTATTACACTTTTGTTAGGCACTGATGGGCACTGTAGTAGCATGGATGGATGAGCCTGATCGGCAAGCAGTTAACACGTGATAAAAATGCAGGAAAAACACATGTTTTTAGCTTGAGCTTCCTAAAGATGTCACTTCTACAGTTTTTAGGTGTTTTTAGGTTTTCTAGCATGCATGCGCCCTAAATGTGTTTTTGTTTTTTAGGTTCAATTAAAAAGCAGTTGGTTTGATGGAAAATTATTTCCAGTTTTTTTTTTTTTCATTTGTCATTTTTAAAAGTTGATTCAACTATGACAAACCATTTTTTTTTTGTATCACCTTTTGATCTTATTTTGATTATTTTTGTTCTGATCAGATTTTTTTTTTTTAGAAATCCAAACTGATGTAGGCAGTTGAAAACCTCAGACTTATTGGACAACAACATTAAATAAGAAATGATTAAAAAATAGCTTCTACAAGCCAAGCTTACCCAACTGTATCATGTCAACTGCCTGTTTAGGCGTTCAGCTGAAAGCAGTCATTCAGCTCAAAGCAATCACAATGTGTAGCAGCAGTGCATAGTGTCATAAATCTGAGTCTTTTATTTATTTTTTCTCCACCCAGTCAACAGAGCCACTAAAAATTGAAGATGCAAAGCAATTATGCGTTAAAAAAAAATAAGGCGTACTGTTAACTACACTTATATGGGACGCTTTACACAATCAAAATTATTGGAAATGTAATGCTCTCTAATGCCTCTACTTGACCATCAGTATTTCCCACCAGGATACATGGAGAAGTCTCTGTTCATGGCTACCACAGAATCCTTGGCTACTGCATCATGGTATCTGGGTCTCAAACCTCATGCCACTGGGGGATTTGATAAAAGCATCGCCCATATCTCCAATGGGCAACTTATTAAATGAATTCCCTTCCTAACCCAGTACAATTCATAAGAAATTTAAAGCGGGAGTCCACCGGGACTCCGCGTTTTTTTTTTTTTTTTTTAAAAGCCAGCAGCTACAAATACTGCAGCTGCTGACTTTTAAATAGTGACACTTACCTGTCCAGCGCGCCCGCGATGTCGGCACCCGAATCCGATCGCTCGCTCGTCTGGCGGGTCCTGCCGCCGCCATCTTGGGTATGGGAATCAGGAAATGGAGCCTTTCGGCTTCATTTCCCGGTTCCCTACTGCGCATGCGCGAGCCGCGCGGCGCAATCCGGACGGTCCCCGCTGCCTCTGGGAGCTGTGTGTTTCCCAGCAGGCAGCGGGGCACTTGCTGTAGGGGGCGGGCGCTTGCGGAAAGGGGCGTAACGTACGCCCCTTTCCGCAGAGAGCTAGCCCGGAAGTGGGTGCAGTTACCTGGATTATCCAGGTAACTGCACCCCCCTCCCCCCTGAAAGGTGCCGATTGTGGCGCCGGAGGGGGGGGGGATTCCGATGAGCGGAGGTCCATTTTAGGGTGGACCTCCGCTTTAATCTAATTTCCACGCCTTTACTCCTCCCTTTGTGTTGTATATCTTCTACCGATCCCTACAATCCCCACAAGGATCACAGTTTCTAGATTACTTGTCACACTGAGAGTTGGATCCTCACTATTTAATTGAAAACAGCAGAAGTAAACTACAAACAAACGAGAAGGCACCTCTCTCCTGTAAAATTACAATCCATCTATCTGGAGATTTTTCCTTTTTGTGTTGGAGAAATTGTGGGGAGAAAGCCACCCATGCGCACGTTTGTTGGAACTGATCACTCATCCAATCTTGCTGGTATAAGGTGAAACTCATAAAGCGGAGTTTCACTGAAAAGACAGCGACCCTGTCCCTCAAAAGTTTGTACCCCCTCCGCCTGCAGGCCAGTTAGAAAGTGCAGCGTGATCACGCATGCGCAGTGGGGAACTGGCCGGGAAGCTGAAGGGCTTTACTGCTGGTTTCCCTTAGTGGAGATGGCAGCTGCAGCACCCGACAGCCAATCCATAAATAGACTGGGGTGCTGACTTTGTGGGGTCCCTGGACAGCCAAGTGTCCATATATTAAGTCAGCAGCTACAGTATTCGTAGCTGCTGACTTTAAAAAAAAATAAAGAATTCCCCAGGCGGAGCTCCCCTTTACTTAAATCCAAGGCCTAGCTCTAGACCCAAACCCATGGACTATCTTATTTCATTGTACAAATGTATAAACATTCAGTACGCATGTCCACGCATCACAATAACATATCTGAATAATCTGAACACAAAAGTCAAAGTTCAATACACATAGAAGTATGAATATAAAAATATTATAATATTGTTTTAATGCAGTTAAAACAGTAAATTCTCTTAGTATCTCCAAAAAAATATATATGTAAAGGTGCTTAAAGTGGTTGTAAACCCTTACAAACTACTTTGACCTACAGGTAAGCCTAGATTGAGGCTTACCTGTAGGTCTAAGAAATCTCCTAAACCTATACGGTTTAGGAGATATTTGCCTGAAGACAGCCACCGCTGTCTACAGCGCATGCCACACTGGGCAAGCCGCAGATCGCCGGAGCAGCGAGACCCACCAAGAAGATGAATGCTCGGAACTACAGGGGACAGCGGTGACTTCGCTTGCTCCTGTGTCAGGTAAGTGACACATAATGGACTACTATGCAGTGCATAGTAGTCCATTATGCTTTACCTTTGCAGGGAGACAACGAGGAAGTAAACCCATCAGGGTTTACTTTCTCTTTAACCGCTTGTCGACCAGCCACCGTTATTTCACTGTGGCAGGTCGGCACGAACAGTCGTAGCTATGCATCGGCTCGCGGGATCGTCATAGCAGGCACGCTCACCCCGCTGCACTGTGGGGGTGCTGATGATCATGGCAGCCGGTCGCGATGACCGCCGGTCATGAGCGATCGTGAGAACGAGGGACAGAACATGTAAGTGTGTGTGTAAACACAAATCCGTGTTTTGTTCTGAAAGGAGTGACAGATCCTGTTCCTATTAACTAGGAACCCCGATCCAGCACTTCCTCCACATCAAGTTATAGAGATCGGTCAAGCTTAAATAGACATTCAGCCAGTGGAATCAGGTCGAAGATAAATCCAACCACAAGGATGAGGATAAAATGACTCGCTGTGATTCTTACGCAGATATAAAAAAAAAACCTTAGTTTAAAATGGTAAAAATGAACTTACACTTAGAAGATAAAACAAGAGCAATAACAATACAAACACAGCCGCGGTTTTCACCCACCAGCTTCTGCATGATGGCGTTACAGATGCGGTTTCTCCCTAATAGATGTCAATGGGGAAAGGAGCCTCCTTTCCCTGTTGACGCCTATTAGGGAGAAATGCGTCAGATGGAGCCGCATCTGTGATGTCATCACGCACGAGCTGGGGGGTGAAGACCGCGGCTGTGTTTATCGTTATCACGCTTGTTTTATCATGTAAGTGCATTTTTACCATATTAAACTAAGGTTTTTAAATATACTGCACTATGAACTGTCCTTTTTTTTTTATATCTGCGTGAGGATTACAGCGAGTCATTTTATCCTCCTCCTTGTGGTTGGATTTATCTTCCGGCTGACCTGATTCCACTAGCTTGATTATTTAAGCATAATTGATCTCTCTAACTTGAGATCCACATCCTCTGGTAAGAGGAATGAATATATGTGGTGAAAGCAACTTAAGCACCTTTACACGTTGGTAATATTGCAGCTCTCTGGCCTTATTTAATTTTTTATTATTTTATCACATCAAAGTACCGTATATATCGATGTATAACACACACCCCAATTTAAGAGGGAAGTTTCAGAAAAAAAAAACTTTTGTTAAACCATTTTGAAGCAAAATACTGGTCAGTGAGCCTCTATGCAGCTTAATCTGTGCCCATCTGCAGCTTCAGTGCAGCCTGTTCTGTGCCCTTCTGCAGCCTGATCTGTGCCCATCTCCCCCATCAGTGCAGCTCACCATCTCTCATCTCTCGCAGGAAATCACTGAGTCGTCATCTGTTTACTTGGCTCTCAGTCGGGAGTCACATACACAGTGCTGCCATTGTCATTGGACCAGCTCCTATGATAGACGGAACACTGGTCCAATGCCGGTTGCAGAGGCGGGACTGTGTATGTGACCAGAGAGTCAAGTGAAGAAAGAGAACATGACAGCTCTGGGAATTCTGGCGGCACTCGTCCCCCTCCAAGGTACGCTGTCGGCGTATAACATGCAGCCGCTGTTCTCCCCCTATTTTCAATGATGGGGGGGGGGGGAGTGCGTGTTATAACCCGATTAAATAAGGCAATTGTGTGGCATGGGGGTAAGTGCAAAGTTTTTAATGCACATTTTTTTAAACGTTCGATTATCCCACGGATTTTGAACGCTGCTAAATTCCTCTTTCCCACCTTTTGGGGACAAAACACTATCCTGCCCATCAGTCAATGGTTTAAAAAATGTATGAAGTCTTTCTAATTAAAGACCTGTCGCAAATTTCTCAACCCTCATCTTGGTTCCACAGCAAAATATGGGCCTGTTGGTTTATTTTGAAAGCATCTTCGACATACGCTGAAATTGTCACTCATTCTGCCAACCCATAAAGATGTGTTTTACTTATTAAGCTAACCCTGTTCTCTGCTGCGCAACGCCAGGATTCCCCCTCTCCCTTCTTCTTTCCTCTCCCTTCCTTTTCTTTTACTTCCTCTTTTCTCAACTACAATTTATATGTATCCTTACCTTGATGTACATGAAGATATTTATCTGCCTGTTCCCATATGTTTTCAGAGGATTGTTTACTCTCCTATTCAAATAGTTACAGAACATTATATGTTTTCCTTATGCTGTATAAGATGTTAAATATGCTTTACATCCGGAAGGTTTTTACCCCTTCATGATGAGCTATTCAGAGCTGTGCTACTTTACCTGGCAATTGCACGGTCATGGAACAAATTGTTTTTTTTTTTGGTGTCATTTGATTACCACTGGGTTTTTCATTTTTTTGCAATGTAAATTAAAAAATACTGAACATTCTGAACAAAGTTTATACTTCCTGTTAAACATATGCAATAGAAAAACTAAGTTCTTCATAAATTTAGGCCAAAATGAAAATGTATTCTGCAGGTCTTTAGTAATAAAAAAAAAAAAAAATGCTTGGCGTGAAAGCTATAGCATCTACAAACTATGGGATATATTGGAATTTATGCAGCTATGACACTATGCTGGTAATAGCGGTGATCAGTGACTTATCGTGGGACTGGCACTAGCTGACGTTGGAGGGTGGTACACCGACATCAATAGGGACAATAATACCGTGGTCAGTGATGGTACTGTACTAACGACACTGGCTGGAAGTGAGGTTAACATCTAGGGGCAGTCAAAGGGTTAATTGTGTGACTAACATGTAATGTGTGCTGTTTATGTAAGCATACATAGCTCAGTGGGCAGAGGCATACAAGCAGCATCTTTAATGCTGGAGAGACATAGTATTACTCTTCTGTAATAAAAATCCTGCCTGTAGGCCAATAATTTTTTTCCAGGTTAAAGTTCCACTTTAATAATTGTAAATAAGGTTCATAATTTCTAACTTATATAAAACTTATATAGGAAGTATCTATATTTTTTACCATTTAGGATGTAAAAGCCTGCCATTGAAATGTGAGCGTTTCTTTCTTCACCTAGGTCCTGGCAAAATGTCTATTGTGTTTTGAAGAAGGGTAGTCTGGGATTTTACAAAGATGCAAAGAGTGCAGCGAGTGGCATTCCTTATCATGGTGAGGTTCCTATTCAGCTTAGTGGTGCCCAGTGCATTGTAGCCCATGACTACAAGAAGCGCAAGAATGTCTTCAAGCTAAGGTATGTAACCAACATAGTTACACTATGTCTACAAAATGACTTTTATTTGTGTTTTTTTTTTTTGATAAGTTATGAGTGACAATAGATATAGGTCTATAGCAGAATTGCAGTGCCAAGAACTAAAGTTGGCGCAATAATTGTGATGTCAACAATACAATACATTGCAATCAGAAATGTATAAACCCCTAAAAATTAAAGCCATAAATGATCAACTAATGTACCGTATATACTCGAGTATAGGCCGACCCGAATATAAGCCGAGGCCCCCAATTTACCACAAAAAAACTGGGAAACTTATTGACTCGTGTATAAGCCGAGGGTGAGACATGCCTGTCCATCCCTGTGTGTCCGTCCATCCCTGTGTGTCCGTCCATCCCTGTGTGTGCAGCCTTGTGTGTCCAGCCTACCTGTGTCCCGAGCCTGCGTCCCGAGCCTGCGTGCTTCTGCCATGCCAGGATCGCCGCTCTTCTCGTCTGACAGACGGCGTCAGCGCCTCGGCGGCCATTCCACTGTTCAAAAGCCGCGCCTCCGTCTGTGATAGGCGGAACACTCAATTTCCCAGCAGTCTGTGTTCCGCCTATCACGGACATCCTCTCATCCTCGTCCGTAGTATGAGGATGAGCGGATGTCCGTGATAGGCGGACCACTGACTGCTGGGAAATTAAGCGTTCCGCCTATCACAGACAGGGAGGCGCGGCTTTTGAATAGTAGAATGGCCGCCGTCTGTCTGCTCGACACGCTGATCGGGCAGGCAGACGGCGATGACTCGAGTATAAGCCGAGGGGGGCACTTTCAGCCTCAAAAAAGAGGCTGAAAATCTCGGCTTATATATACGGTATATACGGTATAAACTTTTCTGTGCAAAATGTAACGCTTGCCAAAAAAGAAAAGCAAAAGTGTATTAAAGTCCAAAATAGCAACTACATAAAGACCGTCCAGAAATGTCTCTGATTCCATCACCCATGTTTCATGAAAAGGTGAAATTCGCACATGTAAATCTTTAAAGTGTTACTAAACCCAGTAATAGGAAAATTGTTCATTCCCCCCACAGTGCCCACAGCTTATAAATCTTCTTTTTACATTAAAGTACTGCCTCTATATACCTTTTTGGATTATCTGTATACCACGATTACATGATAAACTGCACAGTTTCTCCAGTGCTGAGAGTTCAAAAAGGAGGAGATATTCACTACAGCCTACGGCACATGTATGATGTCAATATCATGTGACCTGGCTAGCTCGGAGAACAAGTAAATGTTCCCTCCAGCATGAAAGACACAATTGAGCATTTGCAGGTCGGCTACTCTGCCTGTGTTAGCTGGCCTTCCCCATATACAGTGCAGGAGGGGAAGGATCAGTACATACAGGATAAAATAGCCTTTTTACACAATGCAGAGGATTAACCCCTTAAGTTCCTCAGCGAGTATAGCAAGCATTCTATGTTGCATATACAGACACACTCACCAGAGCAAATACCTCACACAGAGCTATAACTCACTATCTGAAATCGCATGCTCTACACCAGTGGCTGTCAAAAAGGGGCCTCATAAGTGCCCCCTAACCCTACCAAAGAGTTACATAATGTTTGATTTGTGTAATGCTTGAGAGGACTGTCAAACTGCAGACCTAATGGAGGAAATGAAGGTCAAAAACTGTAGCGCTACAATTTTTGCTAGGGATATGCTGCAGAAGATAAGAATCTGGGAACATGTTACATGAGGCTGGTAGAGATCAGTGCTATTTAACACTAATCAATGTTCCCACTACAGATTGTCTGAGGACCCCATATCCTATACTAAGGGATCGCAGGTTGTGCACCAGGGCTCTACACTCTGCTGTCTGAGAGAAACAACGCTTATATAAGTAAATTGCAGCTGGCTTTCCTTCATTGTCAAAATTTAGTATCTGTTTTATCAATAAAGTCAGAGTGTGTGTGTGTGTGTGTATATATATATATATATGTGTGTGTGTGTGTGTGTGTGTGTATATATATATATATATGTGTGTGTGTGTGTGTGTGTATATATATATATATATATGTGTGTATATGTATGTATGTATGTATATATATATATATATATATATATATATATATAATTTATTTATTTATTTTTTTTGAATGTCATCGTCTTATCTTCCGTTTGGGGGATTGTATGCCATTCTGGAGTGGTAGTCTGGTTTAAAATCAGTGATTATATCCTGGCTTACTGGAATAGTTGACAGAGGACACATGTAGCTCTTCAGTAGTGTGGCTTGGTTTCAGAGAGCGTGTTATACCTGTTTGGTATCTTCGCTCTGGTGAGTGCGCTACCTACCACTGGGTGAAGGGAGTATCACTGGAATTAATTGAAAATGTATATTTGTGGATTTTGATTTTTCATGAGTATGGTATTTGAGAGCTTTTTGGACTGTCTTTATGCAATTACTATTTTGGACTCTAAAACACTTTCCTTAGCTTGGCATGTGTTACTTTTTGCACAGAAAAATGTATACATATATTAACCACTTGGGATCCGCGCTATTGCCAAATGACGGCATTAGCGCGGACCTACTTTTCCGGGACTACGTCTATGAGACTCGCCTGATCACCGATCCGTGCAAGGGGTCGATCCCAACCCCTTATCACGTGATCAGCTGTCAGCCAATGACAGCTGATCATGTGATAGAACGGAGCCGGTAATCGGCTATTATTCCTCCTCGCGCTGACAGCGCGAGGAGAAAAAAAAAAGCCGATCACCGGCGGCCGCGATCGGGACATCAGTCCCGATCACGGCCAGCAATACAAGCGACCACCTGCCCCCTGCCAGTGCCCACCTGCCCCCTGCAGTGCCATCCTGAATAAAAGTAAGTGCCCCCCGTCAGTGCCACCCAGCAGTGCCACCCACAGTGCCCACAATCTGCCTCAAAGGTGCTGCACCCCAGTGCCGCCCATCAGTGCCCAGCAGTGCCGCCCAGCAGTGCCGCCCATCAGAGCCACCTATCAGAGCCACCTATCAGAGCCACCTATCAGAGCCCATCAGTCCCCATCCGTGCCACTTATCCGTGCCACCCATCCGTGCCATCTTATCTGTGCCCATCAGTGCCGCCTTATCTGTGCCCATCGGTGCCGCCTTATCTGTGCCTATTAGTGCCGCCTTAACTATGCCTATCAGTGCCCACCAGTGCAGCCTATCGGTGCCCACCAATGCAGCCCATCAGTGCTGCCTAATCAGCGCACTTCAATGAAGGAGAAAAATGACCCGTTTGCAAAATTTTATAACTAACTATTAAAACATGATTTTTTTTTTTTTTTTGCATTTATTTTTTGCTAAACAAACAAAAAAAAGAACTCCGAGCTGTAACTAAATACCACCAAAAGAAAGCTCTATTTGTGGGAAAAAAATGATAAAAATTTCATTTGGGTACAGTGCTGTATGGCCGCGCAATTGTCATTCAAAGTGCATCAGCGCTGAAAGCTGAAAATTGGTCTGGGACTGAGGGGGGTTTAAGTGCCCAGTAAGCAAGTGGTTAATCATTCATAGTCCAAATTTTTATGTTTATAAATGTCTGCACTGTATTGTATATTTGAGATCACAATTTCACTAATTTTTTTGTTGTACATCACAGGACACAGCGCCATCGTAGCCACTATGGGGATTATAGGCCACCTTCAGGTGATGAGAACTGGCACGCCCTAAATTAAAAATTGCACTCCCTATATAACCCCTCCCACTGGTGGGAGTACCTCAGTTTAAGTGTCTAGGTGTTGGTCATGGAGTAAAGATGTGCTGAGCGGAGCTCCTCTGGAGCAATCCTTGCTGGGGCTAGCTATGCAGACGGATCCATTCAAGGTGTCTTTCAGGCCGAATTGAATGGTGCCCGGGCCTCGTGTCTGAATAAACAAGGTCTTTGCCTGTGAATGCTTCTCTTTTGAGAGCTGGACCCCGGAATCCAGTACTTTTTGGTATTAGGCCATAAAATGTATTGCCGGTGTGCTATTGCGGGTCCAGGATTGTGGGTTCCCTCTAGGATCCCCAGCTCCTGAAGGTTTAACAGAACCCACCCTGAAGGGTGAAGATTGGGTCTGTTGGTTTACCATAAAGTCCTGCGGCAGGAAAGGTGGCGTTTTTCTAAGAGATTTTTAAAATTTTCTTATGAATTGTCTCCTTTAGACCCCATTCACACCTGAGCGTTTTGTAGCCCTACGCCTGAAGCTACAAAACGCTGAAGGGGAAAAAATACATTATTCTCAATGGAGATGGTTCACATCTCCACTCCAAGTCGCCTGAAGCCCTACGCCTGAAGCTCAAACAAGTTCTGGACCCTTTTTTGTCGCGCGAATCGGGCTGATTTGGGCGTTTTCATTCCCATAGAAACTAATGGAAACGCTCGATTCGAGCGTTTAGCGCGTCAACGAGCGTTTCTATGGGCGTTTTGACGCTGTATCTGCTCAATGCTTAACATTGGTGACCTTTTGCCCTACACAAATTCACGACAAAACATGCCGCTAATCGCGGTAAAAAACTCCGCAATCGCGGTAAAAAACGCTGCAAATCGTGGTAAAAAAACGCTTGAAAAAGCTACGCTCAGGTGTGAATGCAGCCTTAAAGTAAATGTTATGTCTGTGTGTCACTACTGAGGACTGTATGGAGCACGTACGTTCTCATGCTTTTCTCAGAGATCACGCTGTGTCACAGAAGCAGCACTTTTTCTCCAGCCAACAGGCAGACCGCCGGTAAGTTTTTTTTTTTTTGTTTTTTTTTTTGTTTTTTTTTTTGCTGCCTCCAGACACCCCCACCTGGGCTGAACTCTTCCCCTCTTCGTGAGGCTGAATATAAGGAAGAACTGAAAACAATCGGCAATGCCATTTTCTTTCACCGCCCCTACACGGGGCAGCTTCCAGGTCTCCTCCATGCCTTCCTTCCCTCCCTCACAAGCCAGTCCTGTCGGGTCGGAGGCCTGTGCTTGGGGCAAGGCTTAGCTTGTCGTTGGCATCCTCCAAAGTGGGAGTGTGTTTTTAAATAAAAAAACACCTTTGTGCTGGCTGCAAAATTCACAGAAACATGAGCAGAGGGAGCATGAAAGAGGTTTTGGTGACACAGGCATTTCCTGCTCAACACATTTACTATTTGCATGAGACAGTGGCTGGACTATTGCTCAAGCAGTGGATGCGATTTCTTCTGATAGTACCTCTGTTTTGTGCATCGGGGTAATGTCAGAAGGGGGGTTATAAAACACCCCCAAAATAGAGCTAAATGGGTCCCCCTCAAGCTCTGGAAAGCCTACTCATCTCTACAAATGGCACCCTCCCCTGAGAGGGAGTGGCTGGTCAGAATGAGCATTGGGGTCATGAAATGTTTGCAACTGTTCAACACTGCAGCTCCTGTGTATTTTACCAAATACTTTTTTCCCTCAGCCATGATGGGTTTTAAAAAAGGTTAGCGACTTTAATCGCACAGGTTCTCTTCCATTGCCCAGGACCCTCAAACTGAGGAACTAGGGGTGGAAGAAGACAAATCCCCCTCAGGGGACCGTGGTGAGGCTGACTCCTCTTCTAAAGGTGCCAAACGTGGGAGAATCAGCTGGTTTCAATCTTAAGATGGTGCAATTTCTTGTATGGTCTGCGCCACTGAGTGTTTGGGTTCGCTAAAGCCGCATGCCTTTTCCTGTCCATTTATTGTTGGAAAAGGTTTTTTTTTGTATCGGAGAGATCTCCCAGGTAAAAACATTTTTTTTTTTTCCCTCCTAAAAAAGTTTTTTACACTTTATCCTATGGTGGAGGAAAGTCACTGAGTATACCAGCAATTAACACTGCTATATCCTCTGTGATTAAGAGCTTTTGTTTGGTAGACAATGCTCAAATGCTTAGGCATCCAACAGATAAAATATTGGAATTCCTGTTACAAAAAACAAAAAAAACAACAACTTTTTTCACTGGCAGATTGCGCAGCCTGCGCTGACAGTAATTGCTTAATCTTTATGAGGCCAGTTTAACAGGTGCTCTGGTATCCTGCTCAGCAGGCCCAGGATCTGGAAACTTTGCCATAATTGCTTTGTGAGTTTCTATTGTAGAACCTCCACAAGGGCCTCACGCAGGTGCTTACTTATAAACTAGCTAAACGCCCAACTGCTGAGATGCCTACTGCCACATCACCCTGAAAGCGCCCGATCTCGTCTGATCTCAGAGGTTAAGCAGGGTCAGGCCTGGTTAGTACCTGTATGGGAGACCGCCTGGGAATACCAGGTCCTATACACGGTTCTGTTCACATTGTTCTAATACAAACATAAAAAACGCATGAGTGCGGGAACGCATGTCAGCGGCGGATAAACTTCTTTTCACCACGCAGAAGCTCCTGGCTAGTCTTCCTTTTGCAGTGACAAAGCTATTTGAGAATATTTGGATAATTCATCCAAAGAAATTCTAGTGGGAAAAGTACCCTTTTTTTAAGTCATTTCTTGGAGTAAACTGGGGAACACAGGTTTGACCTCTACCCTATAAATACAGAAAAAATCAGCGCAGTACAACCCCTTTACGAAAAGCTGCTGAACACCAAGGATCAATTACAAAATCCCAAAATACAATATATCAAACAGATGGTACAGCGCTCTAACTAAAATAAAATGATTACTAACATATTAAAATTAATAAAAAGTCTAAAGATAGCTTTTGAGTCAAAAAGTCCACGTGAGGAATCTTCAGTGGTATACAGTCAGTTCATGCATAAAGTGACTTAGTGCCAAGGGGGGGACCACCACCAATGGTAAAATTGGCTGCTCACCTCATCGTATGGACCCTTTAAATTACAGAGGGTCATATGCACTTAAATATCAACTCGTCCAATCGCTGTACTCCTCTCCGACAATATCCGACCGATTCACAAACGAAAACACAGCTTTCTCCCATTCAGAGTCAAATGAACTGACACGTTCGTGGAATACCCACACTGGATCGGTATATCGCAGTATTCACAATTCCTCAGACCATGTGGATAGAAAGGCAGGCCATAGTGCTCTCCATAGAAAAAGGTTTTAATGATGAATATACATAAAAAACACACTTACAATAACAAAGCTTCATACGATCGTTAAAATGATCAATGACCGCGGGTGACGTCACGTGATCTCCGTCCGTACGTTACGTCCCTATGGGCGGGACTTCATCAGCGGACACGGAAACTACGTGACACCCGATATATGAATAGACAATAAGGGGTTCCTATAGTTCGCTTAACGGTGAGCACGACGTGACGGACAACCTCTCCATGTTTACGAAAGTTACCAAGGTAACACATCCTGTCGTGTAGTGTGAATCTACACGATAACAGGCAAAGACCTCGGGGCAGCCCTTGTGAATTTAAACAAACGTTACCATGTTAACGGCTCCTCCCATCATGCCTATCCGCACTATGCAAATGAGCAGAGCAACGAGCGGAATTTAAAAAAGGAATCATATCAATATTTGCAAACATTGCTGTTGCCACAATGATTCCCTTCCCCTTTATATATATATATATATATATATATATATATATATATATATATATATGTATATATATATATGTAATCAAATAAATAAAAACTGCTTAACCACTTCAGCTCCGGACCAATAAATACCTTAAGGACCAGAGGTCTTTTTGCAATTTCGCACTGCGCTGCTTTAACTGGTAATTGCGCGGTCATGCAATATTGCACCCAAACGAAATTTGCGTCCTTTTCTTCCCACAAATAGAGCTTTCTTTTGATGGTATTTGATTGCCTCTGCGATTTTTTTTTTTTGCGATATAAATGGAAAAAGAGCGAAAATTTTGAAAAAAAAAGATATTTTCTTCTTTTTGTTATAAGAAAAATCGAATAAACTAAATTTTAGTCATACATTGAGGGCAAAATTTATTCAGCCACATGTCTTTAGTAAAAAAAATGTCAATAAGCGTATATTTTTTGGTTTGCGCAAAAGTTATAGCGTCTACAAACTAGAGTACATTTTCTGGAATTTACACAGCTTTTAATTTATGACTGCCGATCTCATTTCTTGAGGTGCTAAAATGGCAGGGCAGTACAAATCCCCCCCAAATGACCCCATTTTGGAAAGTAGACACCCCAAGGAAATTGCTGATGGGTATGTTGAGCCCATTGAATATTTATTTTTTTTGTCCTAAGGGATTGAATAATGACAAAAAAAAAAAAAAAATTTTTTTTTTTTACAAAAAGTTGTCACTAAATGATATATTGCTCACACATGCCATGGTTATATGTGGAATTGCACCCCAAAATATATTCCGCTACTTCTCCCGAGTATGGGGATACCACGTGTGGGACTTTTTGGGAGTCTAGTCGCGCACGGCACCCCGAAATCCAATCACCACCTTCAGGATTTCTAAGGGTGCAAATTTTTGATTTAACTCCTCACTACCTATCACAGTTTCGAAGGCCATAAAATGCCAAAATAGCACAAAACCCCCCAAAATGACCCCATTTTGGAAAGTAGACACCCCAAGCTATTTACTGAGAGGCATGTTGAGTCCATGGAATATTTTATATTTTGCCAAAAGTTGCGGGAATATTACAAACTTTTTTTTTTTTTGCACAAAGTTGTCACTAAATGATATATTGCTCACACATGCTATGGGCAGAAGTCAAATTACACCCCAAAATAAATTCTGCTGCTTCTCCCGAGTACGGGGATACCACATGTGGGGGACTTTTTGGGAGCCTAGCCACGTACGGGACCCCGAAAACCAAGCACTGCCTTCCGGATTTGAATATAAAATGCTACCAAAAAACCTGTTAGCGATGGCAGGGATCAGGCCTGACTCTGCGATCGCTGCAGTTATGTGTTTAGTGTTTTGTAAGTGACAGTGATCGATCGATACTGCACTTGGGTGGGCTGGGCAGAGGGGCAAAACGCAGGTGCCAGCAGGTATTTGGGCTGATCCCGCTAACAATGCGTTTTTTTGGAACCCTAAACTGCTGGGGACGCTAGTATAGATCTGATCAGATCAGATATTGATCTGTTCAGATTCTATACCACTACGGGAGGTGTATGCTTTGTGTGTGGGTGTTAGCGGTACTGGCACTAACCTAGTGCTGCCTGGGGCGACGCAGACCCTGACCCTAAAACCTAATTGATATCACCCGCCGGGTGATCAGGGGGTTAAACCTTTATTGGGTAATAAATGGTGGGTGCCCTGATGCTATAAAAAACAAACTAACCAGAGTCACCCGTAACACTTATACGGTGATCAGTGGTGAAAGGGTTAACTAGGAGCAATCAGGGGGTTCAAATTTTTATTAGGTAGTATATGGGGGTCCCTGGCGCTATATAAAAACCTGACGGGGAACCTAAATAACTAACTGGCTAACCAGCGTCACCAGTGACACTTATACTGTGATCGCTGGTGAAAGGGGGTGAAAGGGTTAACTAGCAGCAATCAGGGGGTTAAAACCATTATTGGGTAGTATATCGGGGTACCTAGCGCTATAAAAACCTGGCGGTGAACCTAAAAAAATAACTAGCTACCTAGCGACACTAGCGACACTGATGCAGCGTTCAGAAAAATTATCGCTTAGTGACACTGGCAAAAGGGGGTGAAAGGGTTAACTAGCAGAAATCAGGGGGTTAAAACCATTATTGGGTAGTATATCGGGGTACCTAGCGCTATAAAAACCTGGCGGTGAACCTAAAAAAATAACTAGCTACCTAGCGACTGTAGCGACACTAATGCAGCGATCAGAAAAACGATCGCTTAGTGACACTGGCAAAAGGGGGTGAAAGGGTTAACTAGCGGCAATCAGGGGGTTAAAAACATTATTGGGTAGTATATCGGGGTACCTAGCGATATAAAAACCTGGCGGTGAACCTAAAAAAATAACTAGCTACCTAGCGACACATGCAGCGATCAGAAAAATGATCGCTTAGTGACACTGGCAAAAGGGGGTGAAAGGGTTAACTCTAGGGGCAATCAGGGGGTTAAATCTTTATTGGGGGGTGATAGGGGGCTACCCTGGACCTAACACTAACTGTCCTGACAGTTTTTACTGTCACAACTGACACTGAATGCATTGATCAGTAAAGAAATGATCAATGCAATCAGTGACACTGTGACTGGGGGGGGAGGGGGGGCGGGGGGGGATCGGGGGGGGGGGGGGGGTTGTGTGCCTGTGTGTACCTACATGTCAGTGTAGTGTTGGTACACACTTACTTTTACTCTTCTCCTCGTAGTCCGGTCAAAAAGACCGCCCCGAGGAGAATGACATCACTTCCTCCTTCCTGTGTAAACAATACACAGGGGAGGAAGCTTCTCATTGGCCAGGAGCGATCCAGAGGGGGTGGCCGAAAACCAACGGCCATCCCCTCATCACGGAGCGCTCCTGGACCGAATCGGACTGCCGTAACCAGCGGGAGGGGGTCCGATCGGACCCCCCACCCGCTGGAAGGCAATCACGTAGATGTACGTGATTGTGCCTGCCTGTGCCATTGTGCTGACGTACATTGGCAATACGGCGGTCCTCAAGTGGTTAATGGGTACCAATACAAAAGAACCCCATTATTAAACACATTTTTAAATTGCAAAGCATGAACTTTTTTCTCGAAACTTGAGTTTACAAAAGTCCACCTCCTACAAAATGCAAATAAAGATGTGTTTCGAACTTAATATTCAAAAACAATTAAGAATATTAAAATGTGTATAATACACATATATCAACGTGACATCACCTGCAGCCAATAAATTAAATAGTACTAAAAATACAATAAAAAGTAAATAATAAAATCATCGATCAGTAATCAAACAGTTAATATCAAAATCGACATTCAATCCACCAGGCGTTAATACATTGGTCTCATGTATCCAGTAAGATTCCCTACGACTTAACTGGCGTATGAAATTACCCCCCCTCCAATGTTTTGTGACCCTCTCAATCCCCCAAAACTTTAGGCCTTTAGGGTTTTGTTGATGGAATTGTTTAAAGTGTCGGGACACATTGTAGGTTTTCAGACCTTTTTTAATATTAACATGTTCTGCTAAACGTACATGTAAAGGTCTAGAAGTGCATCCTATATATTGTAACCCGCATTCGCACTCTAACATGTAAACCACTCTGATCGTGTCACATGTAATCAATTGCCGAATATCATATTCCCTATTAGTTGCAGAGGCCAGAAACTTCTTCCGTTTCTTAATGTTGACTTAATGCTTACACGGCTTGCACCGCCCACAAGCGTAAAACCCCCCCAAAAAGGAGAACAATCGGTTCTCTGATGGAATAGGGGGGTTAAGAACGCTGGGAGCAAGACGGTTCTTTAGAGAGGGAGCTTTTTTATAAATAAACTGTGGACAAGTAGGTAGTACGGGTCCCAAAATTTTGTCCTGCTTTAAATGTTTAGACACTATCTTTTCAAATTTTTTGTGTTGAACATTGTAATCTAAAATCATTCTAAAATTTTGCTCACTATTATTAGTCTCCCTAGGTTGACTGGAGACTAAAGTAGTCCTATCAATCTGTTTGACCTTTTCAAATTCTGCCTTCAAGACCGACCTATCATATCCCTTTTGTTCAAATCTGGAGATCAACACTTCGGATTGAGATATATAATCCTCACTCCTCGTACAATTATGATGTAACCTAATGAATTGTCCCCTGGGGATGTTGCACAACCAAGATTGGTGATGACAACTCCCCAGGGGAATATAAGCGTTACGATCAGTAGGTTTAAAATGGTTAACCAACCTGAAGTTACCCAAATCTTTGTTGATCTCCAGATCCAAAAAGACTATATGATCTTGACTCGCATTCCATGTGAGCGAAATATTCCTATCATTGGAATCCAATGATTGAATAAAAATATCGAGTGACGATCTAGTACCATCCCAAATCAAAATAAGATCGTCTATAAATCTACGGTAGCGCACCAGTTCTGGGGGGCGATGTGTAAAAACTGCTTCTTCCTCCCAGTGGGCCATAAATAAGTTGGCCACACTGGGAGCAAAACGAGCTCCCATCGCAACCCCTCTGGTCTGTAAATAAAACTCCTTGCCATACCAAAAATAATTTCGGCTCAGGCAAAAGTTTAAACAAGTCAGCAAAAATTCCTGATGTCTACCCGACAATGCTGATGATGACCAGGCCCACTCAACTGAGGTCATAGCGTCATCATGCCCTATGATGGTGTATAGGGAGCCTACATCAGCTGTCACCAAGATACTGGAAGGGGAACATCCCAATTCTTCCAAAATTTGTATAATATGTTTAGTATCTTTTAGGAATGCCGGAGTATTCACCACTAAAGGCTGAAGAAAAAAGTCAATATATTGACCCAATCTAGCAGATACGGAATCAATACCGTTCACTATAGGCCTCCCTGGGGGATTGGTACTGTCTTTATGGATCTTAGGGAGAAAATATATTATAGGAGTTCTACAAAACAAAGGGTCTAGATATGCTGCTTCCTTTTTGGAAAAGATCCTTTGGTCTTTTCCATCTTCTACAATGGAATGCAGTTCATCTTTATACATTAACATTGGGTCTCTATTTAGGATTTTGTATGTATCCTCATCATTTAGTAGTCAGGACATCTCCCTTTGGTAATACTCCTTACTTAAAATTACCAACCCCCCCCCTCCCCCGGGCCTTATGACAATCTCTTTGCGTGCTTCTAGAGACTTCATACCTCTCTTGATATATTGGGGATCCATAATTTTCTTAACCCTTAATTCTTCCAGATCTTTTGTGACCATATTTTTGAATACTTCCATATATTTATTCTCCACATTAAGAGGGTTAAAAATGGACTTATTACGTAAATTAGAATGGTCACCCCCACCCCGTGTGGGCCTACACTTGAATTAGACAAAAAATATTTTTTTATATTCAAGGTCCGAACATATTTCTGAAGACTCACATATGTCTGGAATTTGTTTACATTTTTTATCTTCCAGTATCTTGGTGACAGTTGATGTAGGCTCCCTATACACCATCATAGGGCATGATGACGCTATGACCTCAGTTGAGTGGGCCTTGTCATCATCAGCATTGTCGGGTAGACATCAGGAATTTTTGCTGACTTGTTTAAACTTTTGCCTGAGCCAAAATTATTTTTGGTATGGCAAGGAGTTTTATTTACAGACCAGAGGGATTGTGATGGGAGCTTGTTTTGCTCCCAGTGTGGCCAACTTATTTATGGCCCACTGGGAGGAAGAAGCAGTTTTTAAACATCGCCCCCCAGAACTGGTGTGCTACCGTAGATTTATAGACTATCTTATTTTGATTTGGGATGGTACTAGATCGTCACTCGATATTTTTATTCAATCATTGGATTCCAATGATGGGAATATTTCACTCACATGGAATGTGAGTCAAGATCATATAGTCTTTTTGGATCTGGAGATCAACAAAGATTTGGGTAACTTCAGGTTGGTTAACCATTTTAAACCTACTGATCGTAACGCTTATATTCCCCTGGGGAGTTGTCATCACCAATCTTGGTTGTGCAACATCCCCAGGGGACAATTCATTAGGTTACATCATAATTGTACGAGGAGTGAGGATTATATATCTCAATCCGAAGTGTTGATCTCCAGATTTGAACAAAAGGGATATGATAGGTCGGTCTTGAAAGGCAGAATTTGAAAAGGTCAAACAGATTGATAGGACTACTTTAGTCTCCAGTCAACCTAGGGAGACTAATAGTGAGCAAAATTTTAGAATGATTTTAGATTACAATGTTCAACACAAAAAATTCGAAAAGATAGTGTCTAAACATTGGTCCATTTTAAAGCAGGACAAAATTTTGGGACCCGTACTACCTACTCGTCCACAGTTTATTTATAAAAAAGCTCCCTCTCTGAGGGACCGTCTTGCTTCCAGCGTTCTTAACCCCCCTATTCCATCAGAGAACCGATTGTTCTCCTTTTTGGGGGGGTTTACGCTTGTGGGCGGTGCAAGCCGTGTAAGCATTCTAAAGTTAACATTAAGAAACGGAAGAAGTTTCTGGCCTCTGCAACTAATAGGGAATACGATATTCGGCAATTGATTACATGTGACACGATCGGAGTGGTTTACATGTTAGAGTGCGAATGTGGGTTACAATATATAGGATGCACTTCTAGACCTTTACATGTGCGTTTAGCAGAACATGTTGATGATAATATTAAAAAAGGTCTGAAAACCCACAATGTGTCCCGACACTTTAGGCCTTTAGGGTTTTGCTGATGGAATTGTTTAAAGTTTTGGGGGATTGAGAGAGTCACAAAACATTGGAGAAGGGGTAATTTCATACGCCAGTTAAGTCGTAGGGAATCTTACTGGATACATGAGACCAATGTATTAACGCCTGGTGGATTGAATGTCGATTTTGATATTAACTGTTTTATTACTGATCGATGATTTTATTGTTTACTTTTTATTGTATTTTTAATACTATTTAATTTATTGGCTGCAGGTGATGTCCCGTTGATATATGTGTATTATACACATTTTAATATTCTTAATTGTTTTTGAATATTAAGTTCGAAACACATCTTAATTTGCATTTTGTAGGAGGTGGACTTTTGTAAACTCAAGTTTCGAGAAAAAAGTTCATGCTTTGCAAATTAAAAATGTGTTTAATAATGGGGTTCTTTTGTATTGGTACCCATGAAGCAGTTTTTATTTATTTGATTACATTATATATATATATATATATGGGGAAGGGATTCATTGTGCCAACGGCAATGTTTGCAAATATTGATATGATTCCTTTTTTAAATTCCGCTCGTTGCTGTGCTCATTTGCATAGTGCGGATAGGCATGATGGGATGAGCCGTTAACATGGTAACGTTTGTTTAAATTCACAAGGGCTGCCCCGAGGTCTTTGCCTGTTATCGTGTAGATTCGTACTACATGACAGGATGTGTTGTTACCTTGGTAACTTTCATAAACATGGAGAGGTTGTCCGTCACGTCGTGCTCACCGTTAAGCGAACTATAGGAACCCCTTATTGTCTCTTCATATATCGGGTGTCACGTAGTTTCCGTGTCCGCTGATGAAGTCCCGCCCATAGGGACGTAACGTACGGACGGAGATCACGTGACGTCACCCGCGGTCATTGATCATTTTAACGATCGTATGAAGCTTCGTTATTGTAAGAGTTTTTTATGTATATTCATCATTAAAACCTTTTTCTATGGAGAGCACTATGGCCTGCCTTTCTATCCATATGGTCTGAGGAATTGTCAATACTGCTATATACCGATCCAGTGTGGGTATTCCACGAACGTGTCAGTTCATTTGACTCTGAATGGGAGAAAGCTGTGTTTTCGTTTGTGAATCGGTCGGATATTGTCGGAGAGGAGTACAGCGATTGGACGAGTTGATATTTAAGTGCATACGACCCTCTGTAATTTAAAGGGTCCATACGATGAGGTGAGCAGCCAATTTTACCATTGGTGGTGGCCCCCCCCCCCCCCCCCCCTTGGCACTAAGTCACTTTATGCATGAACTGACTGTATACCACTGAAGATTCCTCACGTGGACTTTTAGACTATCTTTAGACTTTTTATTAATTTTAATATGTTAGTAATCATTTTATTTTAGTTAGAGCGCTGTACCATCTGTTTGATATATTGACCTCTATCCTCCTTTTGTGCCAGGGGCATTATCCTCCAGGCAGCCATGATGGCTTCCGCCATCAGGTTCAAAAGGTAATCCTCATATTTAACTCCAGGGACAAAAGAGGTCTTGGGGGAGGAAGATACTGAAGCCTCCTTATGAGGCGGCACCCCGTTCGCCCAATAGGGGAAAGTCTTCTGCAGTTCTCAAGGATCTGACAGGAAGATGAATAGGGGACTTCCTCAATAGTTCCTAGGTACAACCAGGAGTTCCCATCTCTTTGTTTTTCTCTATCTGATCAATAGTCTCCTTCCTACAAGGGGGAGAACTTCTGGCGTCGATCGACATCAAGGATGCTCATCTCCATGTGCCGATCTTCCCCACTCACCAGAAATTTCTTCGAGGTAGAAAATCTTTATTTCCAGTTTGTAGCTCTGCCTTTTGGCTACTCCACCTCGAGTGTTTACAAAGGTCCTGGCTCCTCCTTTAGCCAGGGTAAGGGCTCAAAGTTTAACAATACTAACCTACTTAGATCTTCTCTTCATAAATCAATTCGGTAGCCCGCTTAATCCAAACTTTGGTCACCGCAGTTGGCTACCTGGAATATCTAGGTTGGATTCTCAACCTAGAGAAATCCTCCTTAAATCAGTCAAGGAGATTGCAGTAGTTGGGGCTGATCATTGATACATCTCAGAAGAGGATGTTTTCTTCTCCAGGAAAGGATCAGTTCCATATGGGAACTGATTAAGTTACTCAAGTCAAAGAAGAATCTTTCTATTCAGCTTTTCATTAATTTGTTGGAAAAGATGGTGGCTTCTTTCAAGGCCATTCCTTTTGCGCAGGTTTTATGTAAGACTGCTGCAAAACAGTATCCTGTCAACTGGTAACAGAAGGCCCAAGCGGCCAGGCTTCCCAATGCGTTTATCCTCCAATGTGCGACAGAGCCCCAATGGTGGTGGATATCCAAGAATCTTCAAAAAGAGAATTCCTTTATACCAGTTACCTGGAAGGTGGTAACAGACGCCAGCCTTCTGGGCTGAGGAGCAGTCCTGGAAGAAGCATCTGTGGGAAATGGTTCAAATCAGTGATGACCTTATCCATCATTATTCTAGAGCTGTGGGTAGTACGAATGGTCCTCGAGGCCTGGATGCTCAAACTACGGAATTGCCCTATTATACTCCAATCCAACAGTGCCATCATATTCTATCTTGGTAGAAAACATTCCTTGCCTATTAGCAATTTTCATTCCAGGAATAGTGAATTTGCAGGCGGACTACTTGAGTCGCCAACAATTGTTCCCGGCAGAATGGTCCCTTCACCCCGACATGTTTCTGTTGTACCAGATACCAGAAGATGGGGAGTTCCGGATGTGGAACTTTGTGTCAAGGACAAGGGATCCGATGGCATATGAAACAGATGCCTTGATTTTTATTTTTTATTTTTTTCGTGGAATACGTTTTTTACTGATCTATGCGTTCCTTCCTGTTTTGCTGCTTCTGCACCGCCTTCGCAGGATCAAGCAAGAAGGGAAGGAAGAGATTTTTGTGGCCCAGAAGATCTTGGTGTGCCGAGATCATAAAAATGGCGGTGGGGGACCCTTGGACCCTACCACTATGGCTAGACCTTCTCTCGCAAGGTCCGGTATTCTATCCTACCTTACAAATGCTGTATTTAGGGGTTTGGCTCCTGAGATCCACATTCTGTAAGATCGTGGGCGGTTAGCCTCAGTAGTTCTACTTTGGTTAAATGCTAGGAAGATGGCCTCCATAGTCAAGAATCGGGAAGGGATATGTCTCCTGATGTAAATCCAGTGGTTGGCACCCCAGGAAGTATGTCATAGGTAGGATCCTTGAATTCCTACAGAGAGGATTAGAAATTTAGTCCTGTCGGCTTATGGAAGCAGCCTTTTTTTTGGAGCCAGTATGAGATGTTCCCTTGGTCCTCTTGAGGGGGGGAATAATTTTCTTGGTTGCCATATCTTCTGCAAGAAGAGTATCGGTGTTGGCTGCTCTTTCTTGTAAGGAGCCGTATTGGTTGCTCATAAGGATGAGGCTGCATTGCGGCCTCATCCTGAATTCTTACTGAAGTTAGTATCGGGTTTTCATTTAAACCAGGATATTATTCTACCTTCATTTTTTTTCGAGAACTTTGTTTCTGTGAAAGAAAGGTCACTACATTCTCTTGATGTGGTGAGAGTGGTCAAGGTCTATTGAAAGATTTGTAAATGTTTTGTTTGTGTTGCCAGATGGTCCTAAAAGAGGATGGGCAGCATCGAAATCTACTATTTCTAAATGGATTTTTGAAATGATTGTTCAAACTTCTGGTTTAAAGAGGAAAATTCCTCCTTTTTATATTGAAGCACACTCCACCAGGGCTGTTAGTGCTTTTTGGGCAGTACATCACCAAGCCTCCATGGCTTAAATCTGCAAGGCCGCAACTTTGTCTTAAGTCCATACATTTACCAGATTCTATCAAGTAGATGTAAAAGGCATGAGGACATCGCCTTTGGGCTCAGTGTACTGCAGGTTGCAAGGAGTCCTCTAGTCTCTTGGTGCCCTAGTTTGTTGTGTCTCCCTCCCTTCAGTTGGCATTGCTATGGGCCATCCCACATAGTAGCTATTATGGCTCTGTGTCCCGTGATGTACGATAAGAAAATAGGATTTTTATAACAGCTTACCTGTAAAATCCTTTTCTTTTGAAGTACATTATGGGACACAGATGTCCCTCCCTTCTTGGTAAACACGTGTATTGCTTTGCTACAAAACTGAGGTGCTCCCACCAGTGGGGGGGTTTATATAGGGAGTGCACTTTTTAATTTAGGGTGTGCCAGTGTCCATCACCTGAAGTTGGCCTATAACCCACATAGTAACTGCTATGGCGCTGTGTCCCATGATGTACTTCAAAGCAAAGGATTTTACAGGTAAGCTATTATAAAAATTCTATTTTTGGCACTGCAATTATTTACTATTCTTTTGGAAATTGCATATTCCTTAGCAGTTAGTCCAGAATTAACATTGAAAGTACAGAAAATAGAATTTTTGTACTTGTGGCAAAACCCTTTTCTTGGAGTAAACTGGGGAACACAGGTTCGACCCCTATCCTGTTTTTCAGTGTCCATGCCTCCTGTAAGTATAATGCACATGTCTAAGGATTACTACAATGTGTCCTTAAATTGAAGCTAAAAAAATAGCCGTTTACTTACCGTTTAATTACTGTACAAGCCGTCCTCAAGTTGCATACATTTGACTTGCATATGACTCATACTTACAGAGGGAGACAAGAGGATGCAAGTGGACACCTATCCCTAGAAAGGGAAATTCACTCCTGTAAGAGTTCATATCTGAAAATGGTGTATCCACTGAAGCTTCATCACAATCCTTGTCCCGACAACCCAAAATTTTCTAAATCCAATTGTCTGTGAGGTGAATTCTTCTGAACAGGGGTGCAGACAGCAAAACAAATTACAGGGGTGATAACCGTTCACTATGCTGTCCAAAAAAAGTAAAAATGATGTTCAAATTACAGTTAAAAAAAAATGCCGCTTCCAACTAACATACAAATTTAACTTTAAGCGGAGTTATACCAAAAAGTGTAACTTCTGCTTTAAGGACTCATGACTCCCTGACATGCCACATTTGGCATGTCATTTTGTGTGTGTGTGGGGGGGGGCGGCTGGCAGGCAGGCACCTAGTTTTGACAGGTACCCAGCTCCCACTTCCACTTGGATCTCCACAAGCGGAAGTTCTCTCCCCCTCGATGCAAGACTGACCAGCCATTCAGGAAATGCAGTTACAGCTGGGTGCCCACACTTGCAATGGCAACGTCGAGGAGAGAGAGAAGCGAGGCTTCGGGCGGCCGCATCGCAGGACTGTGGGACACACAAGTGTGTTTTTTATTAAAGGATAAGTTAACCTTTTTGTTCACTTTTTTTTTTTTTTTTTTCTCTAAATCCCAGCTCCCCTATGTACCAATATAGCATGTACTTTTTTTGCAAAAATATCAGTTTCTATTAAATTTACAGACACTTGTCCATGTTTCCAAACACATCCATTGTTTCTGCCTTACTTTCTGATCAGGCTATAGGTCATGACACAGGAAGTAGTTGACAAGCTGACCTCATTAGCATACAGCCTGCATCATCCACCCTCCTACCTACCCATTCCCAGCTTCACATTTTTTTAATTGAATGCAATCAATCAGTGATGACCCTTCTCACTACATACACAATATGCAATCCGATTGCATAGTGTGTGGCCATAGTTTTAAAAGTACATAGGGAGTGGACAAACACTCAGCTGTCAAGCCCCCATTCACATCTTTGCATTCCCACATGCATTTTTTTTTGTGAGTGGGGGGTTGGTTGTTTTAAAGCATTTTTACTCATCACACACAGAGCAAGCCCATCCACCTTAATGGGC
Organism: Lithobates pipiens; assembly: GCF_037356315.1. Classification (NCBI taxonomy): domain Eukaryota; kingdom Metazoa; phylum Chordata; class Amphibia; order Anura; family Ranidae; genus Lithobates; species Lithobates pipiens. The sequence goes on along the minus strand of NW_027507686.1, from coordinate 104,116,340 downwards.
TGCCTTACATGCAGCAATCTGGCAATCTCCCCAAAGAAGCTTCAGAACTTTTAATTAAAGTGGCGCTGAAATGAAAGAAAATGCACAGATGTGAATGGAGGCTCATTGTTCTTGTGTTAACGCACCAATTTCACTTTCAGGCCCCATTCACATCTAGCATAGTGGGAACTCACATTTTGTGGCTCGTTTTTCCTGTGACACGCATAGGGAAGCCCGTTAATTTCAATGGGATTCACTACATGTTGCTCATGGAATGTTTTTGCGTTGCTTGTTTTTTCACTGTGTGTTTTGCGGTTTTTTTCACATGACAAAATGTGTGTTTGCTGTGCCATTAACACTTAATGGCATTGAAAGTGCAACTAGTTTAATTTTAGGTGTATAAAGGTGGCCATATACTATACAATCTAATTGTACAATCTCCTTTAGATTTATCAAATTTATATAATAGGAGGGAACACCTATCTAGCCAATCGCTCTGATTCCAATCAGTCAGGCCCTTGCACTAAATACAGTTGCCGTCTCATCCCTTTAAACCCGAACACACATTAATTACACAGGTTCTGTGGCTGGTTAAGGTGGTAATTAACCACTTGACCACTGGGCACTTAAACACCCTTAATAACCAGACCAATTTTCAGCTTTCGGTGCTCTCACATTTTGAATGACAATTACTCAGTCATGCAACACTGGACCTATATGAAATTTTTGTCCTTTTTTCACACAAATAGAGCTTTCTTTTGGTGGTATTTAATAACCGCTCGTTTTTTGTTTTTTTTTTGTGCTTTAAAAGAAAAAATACAAAAAATTCTGTAAAAAAATGAATTTTTCTTTGTTTCTGTTATAAAATTTAGCAGATTAGTAATTTTTTCTTCATAAATTTTGTCCAAAATTTATACTACTACATATCTTTGGTAAAAATAAGTACAAATTGGTGGATATTATTTGGTCTTTGTGAAAGTTATAGAGTCCACAAGCTATGGTGCCAATATCTGAAAATTGATCACACCTGAAGTACTGACGGCCTATTTCAATTCTTGAGACCCTAACATGCCAGAAAAGTACAAATACCCCCCAAATGACCCCTTTTTTGGAAAGAAGACATTCCAAGGTATTTTTTAAGAGGCATGATGAGTTTTTTGAAGTTGTCATTTTTTCCCACAATTCTTTGCAAAATCAAGATTTTTTTTTTACTTCTTTTTTTTTTTCACAAAAGTGTCATATCAGTTTATTTCTCACACACAACATATGCATGCCACAAATTACACCCCAAAACACATTCTGCTATTACTCCCGAGTACGGCGATACCACATGTGTGAGACTTTTACACAGTGTGGCCACATAGAGGCCCAACATGCACAGAGCGCCATCAGGCGTTCTGGAGCACCCAGGACAATTCTGACATTTCTCTCCTACATGTAAAAATCATAATTTATTTGCTAGAAAATTACATAGAATCCCAAAACATTATATATGTTTTTTTAGCAAACACTCTGGAGAATACAATGGTGGTCGTTGCAACTTTTTAGCTCGCACGGTATTTGCGCAGCAATTTTGTCGAATGCTTTTTTTGGAAAAAAAAGTTTTGTGCTTAAAAAAAAAAAAACCCACAGTAAAGTTAGCCCAATTTTTGCATAATGTGGAAGATGAAGTTACGCTGAGTAAAAAGATACCTAACATGTCACTCTTCAAAATTGCACACGCTCGTGGAATGGCGCCAAACGTCGCTACTTAAAAATCCCCATAGGCGACGCTTTAAATTTTTTTTACTGGTTATATGTTTTGAGTTACAGAGGAGGTCTAGGGCTAGAATTATTGCTCTCGCTCTAACGTTCGCATCGATACCTCACATGTGTGGTTTGAACACAGTTTTCATATGTGGGCGGGAATTACCTATGCGTTCGCTTCTGCATGCGAGCACATGGGGACAGGGGCGCTTTAAAAAAAATAAAAAAAATTTATTGTTCATTTTACTTTATTTTAGTTTGACATTTTTCCCTCAAAAATAAATTTTTTGATCACTTTTATTCCTATTACAAGGAATGTAAACATCCCTTGTAATAGGAATATGGCATGACAGGTCCTCTTTACAGTGAGATATGGGGTCAATAAGACCCCACATCTCACCTCTAGGCTGGAAAGCCTGAAATAAAAAAAATAAAAAAAGATTCTGGCTTTGATCGTATTGGTGAGTCAGTCGGTAGAAGCACCGGAGGGCGGCGGCAAGGGGGGGGATGTCTATGGCTGGGTATTGCAGGGTATCACTGACTATGGCTGGGTATTGCAGGGTATCTCCGAGTATGTCAATTTATGGCAGGGTATTGCAGAGTATTGGCAGGGTATTGCAGAGTATTGGCTGGAATTTTACTGCAGAGTATTGGCGGGGTGTTGCGGGGTATTGGCGGGGTGTTGCGGGGTATTGAGGGGTTACATTTCGGTGAGCAGCGATGTGGGCACTGCAGATGCAGCCCACAGTGCTGCTGACACCGATGTCTTCCCCCTCCGCTGTACCGATTGGTACAGAGAGGGGGAGGGAGGAACCAGCATCATAACATGACGCCAGTTTGTTTACAAGTGATCACTCCGTCATTTGACGGAGCGATCGAGTGGTAAACGGCCGCGATGAGCAGCCGTTTACCAGGACCCGGCGGTCACCGATGCTCTCGAGTGCGTGCCCGAGAACGGAATTCTGGGAGGACGTCATATGACGGCCTCCCAGAGTTAAACAACCGCCCTGTAGCCGTCATTCGGCTATGGGCCGGTTGTTAAGTGGTTAAACTCCTTTCCTTATCTGCATTTTGTTAGCCTCAGAACGTAATTCAGGGGTTTGGGTTTCAAGGGATGAGGTGGCAACTCTATACATAATTGATGGCAGCTCTAAAGGAGATTGTACAATCAGATTGTATAGTGTATGGCCATCTTTATACATGTAAAATTACTAGTGTTTTCAGTGCCATTAATTGTTAATAGCACACCAAACACAGAAGCAAACGTACATTTTGCCATGTGAAAAAACAAGTGGCAAGCAATGCAAAACGGTAAAAAACACACGAAACGCAAATATGTCCCATAAGCCACATCTAGTGCAGCCAGTTGAAATCAACAGGCTGCCCTATGCATGTAAAAGGAAAAACAAGGCACAAACTGTTCACTCCCTTTATGAAATTGGTGCATTAACGCACAATGAGGCTCCATGCATATTAGAAATGCACTGCACCAAACTTTGAAGTAAAAAAAAAAAACACACACCAAACGCCGCTATAAAAAATTGTTCTGAAGCTTCTTTGGGGTGATTGTTGTGTGTGTAGGGCAGCCCATTCAGCTGGATGGGCTGCCCTATGTGTGATGAGTAAAAATGCTCCAAACCGCCTCTCCCCCTCGCTAAAAAAAAACAAAAAAAACTGCATGTGAGAATGTGAGTTCCCGCTATGCAGAGATGTGAGCGGGGCTTGACAGCTGAGTGTTTCTGTCCACTCCATCCTATGTATTTGTATAAAGATGGCCATATACTATGCAATCTGATTGTATATATTGTGTATTTAGTAAGAATGGTGATCACTGATTGCATTTAATTTAAAAAACATGCATCTGGGAGACGGTGATGCTGGGTTGTGCTGATGAGGTCAGCTGGTCAATCCCTTCCTGTGTCATGACCTATAGCAGTGATGGCGAACCTTGGCACTCCAGATGTTTTGGAACTACATTTCCCATGATGTTCAAGCACTCTGCAGTGTAGTTGAGCATCATGGGAAATGTAGTTCCAGAACATCTGGAGTGCCAAGGTTCGCCATCACCGACCTATAGTCTGACCAGGAAGTAAGGCAGAAGCAATGGATACGTTTGGGAACATGGATGAGGACAAGTGACGTGTCTGTAGATTTAATGGAAAGCATTGATATTTTTGCAAAAAAAGTACATGAATGCTATATTGGTACATAGGGGAGCTGGAATGTAGGGGGAAAAAAAAGGTGCACTTATCCTTTTAAAAGTGAGCAGCTGCACATAATTGAGCAGGGGATGCCAATGAGACTCTGAATTAAAGGTTTTGAAGCATGTATTGATGTATTTGCTGCTCTTTGTATGTAAACTGATATGATTTGTTATGACCTTTATACTTGCTAGCCTATTTTTATGAACATTGCACAGAAATGGCTGGAACTTCTCTTTAACCACTTAAGCCCCGAACCATTTTGCATGGCAAAGACCAGAGCACTTTTTGCGATTCGGCATTGCATCGCTTTAACTGACAATTGTGCGGTCATGCGACATGGCTCCCAAACAAAATTGGTGTCCTTTTTTTCCCCACTAATGGACCTTTCTTTTGGTGGTATTTGATCACCCCTGCGGTTTTTATTTTTTGCGCTATAAACAACAAAATCGACAATTTTGAAAAAAACACATTATTTTTTACATTTTGCTATATCACCCAAAAATCTATAAAAAAAAAATGTTTTCCTCAGTTTAGGCCGCTACATATTCTTATACATATTTTTGGTAAAAAAAATGCAATAAACGTTTGGTTTGTGCAAAAGTTATAGCGTTTACAAAATAAGGGATAGTTTTATGGCATTTTTATTAAGCATTTTTTTTTATACTAGTAATGGCAACGATCAGCTATTTTTATCTTGAATGCGACCTTATGGCAGACGCATCAGACATTTTTGGGAACATTGTCATTTATACAGCAATCAGTGCTATACAAATGATAAGTGATAAATGGTTTCCAATTTTTTTTTTTTTTTTTACAAATATGTAAAAAGTGTGGCATGCATTTATTCAGCCCCTTTACTCCGATGCCCCTAACTAAAATCTAGTGGAACCAATTGGCATCAGAAGTCATCTAATTCGTAAATTTAATGTGTTTAATTTAACCACTTGCCGCCCGCCCTATTACAAATTGACGGTGGCAAAGTGGTTTCATAATCCTGATCGGACGTCATATGATGTCCTCAGGATTATGAGCCGCTGCGCGCCCCCGGGGGCGCGAATCACGGCGATCGTTGTTGCGGGGTGTTAGTCTGACACCCGGCAACTACGATCTCGGTAAAGAGTCTCCGACGGAGACTCTTTACCACGTGATCAGCCGTGTCCAATCATGGCTGATCACAGTGTAAATGGGAAGAGCCGGTGATCGGCTTTTCCTCACTCGCGTCTGTCAGACGCGAGTAGAGGAGAGCCGATCGGCTGCTCCTCTGACAGGGGGGGTCTGTGCTGATCGATTATCAGCACAGCCCCCCCAAGGATGCCCACACTGGACCACTAGGGACGCCACCAGACCACCAGGGAAAAGGTAATCCTCCCTAGACCACCAGGGATGCCAGTCAGCACAATGGATGCCAATCAGTGCCCATAATGGATGCCAATCAGTGCCCACAATGGGCATCACTGATTGGCATGCATCATTGTTTGGCACTGATTGGCATCCATTAGTATAGTATAACACCAATGCCGCCTATGAGTGCCCACCTGTGCCGCCTATGAGTGCCCACCTGTGCCGCCTATGAGTGCCCACCTGTGCCGCCTATGAGTGCCCACCTGTGCCGCCTATGAGTGCCCACCTGTGCCGCCTATGAGTGCCCACCTGTGCCGCCTATGAGTGCCCACCTGTGCCGCCTATCAGTGTCCATCCGTGTCGCCCATCAGTGCCGCCTATCAGTGTCCATCCGTGTCGCCCATCAGTGTCCATCAATGGTGCCCATCAGTGCCGCCTTATCAGTGCCCATCAGTGTAGCCCCATCAGTGCCCATCAGTGAAGGAGAAAACGTACTTATTTACAAAGTTTTGAAACTGAAACAAAAACATTTTTTTTTTCCAAATTTTCGGTATTTTTTTATTTGTAGCGCAAAAAATAAAAACCGTAGAGGTGATCATTTGGGTACAGTGTAGCATGACCGCGCAATTGTCATTCAAAGTGCGACAGCGCTGAAAGCTCAAAATTGGTCTGGGCAGGAAGGTGTTTAAGTGCCCGGTATTGAAGTGGTTAATCTCTGTATAAATACAGCTGTTCTGTAAAAACTAAGAGGTTTGTTGAAGAACATTAGTGAACAAACGGCATCATGAAGGCTAAAAAAACACACCAGACAGCTCAGGGGTAAAGTTGTGGAGAAGTTGAAAGCGGGGTTAGGTTCTAAAAAAAAAAAAAAAAAACCAAAACTTTGCACATCTCGCACAGCATTGTTGATATCCTCATCCAAAAATAGAGTATGGCACAACTGGAAACTTACCAAGACATGGCCGTCCACCTAAACTGACAGGCCGGGCAATGAGAGTCTTAATCAGAGAAGCAGCCAAAAGGCCTATGGTAACTCTGGAGAAGCTGTAGAGATCCACAGCTCAGGTGGGAGAATCGGTCAACTAATAGTGATGCACTTCACAAATCTGGCCTTTATGGAAGCGTGGTAAGAAGAAAGCCGTCATTGAAAGAAATGCAATAAAATAGTGAGCTTAAACCTACATATAGATAAGATATCGCACAACAATATAATATCCAATAATCCAAACTTGTACTCCATAAACAATTCCTAATGCTCCTTCCTCTGTGAAAAGTATGATCCAAATATACACACAATATTAATAAAAATATGATAAGAAATATGGAGAGAAAGTCCCAACAGAGATGAACCACCACCTGGAGGAAAATATCCTATTCACCTTCAGAGAGTAGATAAAGCAAAAACCTGAGTTAACCCTTTCATGACTAGGCCTATTTTTGACATTTGGTGTTTACGAGTTAAAATCCATATTTTTTGCTAGAAAATTACTTTGAACCCCCAAATAGTATATATATTTTTTTTTAGCAGAGACTCTAGAGAAAAAAAGGCGATTGTTGCAATATTTTATGTCACATTATTTGCGCAGCGGTGTTTTTAAACGCAACTTTTTGGGAAAAGGGCCATTTTTCATGAATTTAAAAAAAACAAAACTGTAAAATTAGCCCAATTTTTTTGCGTAATTTGAAAGATGTTACTCCGAGTAAATAGATACCAAACATGTCACGCTTTATGTGCTTTTTGCACTCGTGGAATGACAACAAACTGCGGTACCTAAAAATCTCAATAGGCTACGCTTAAAAAAAAAATTCCGGTTACCAGGTTAGAGTTACAGAGGAGATCTAGTGCTAGAATTATTGCACTCGCTCTGGCGATCGCGGCGATACCTCACATGTGATTTGACCACCGTTTACATATGCGGGCGCGACTTCCGTATGCGTTTTCTTTGCTGCGTGAGCCCGCGTGGACGGGGGGCGCTTTAAAAAAAAATGTTTCTTATTTTAAAATAAATTGTTTAAAAAAAAAAAAATTGTTTTATTGCTTTAACAAGGAATGTAAACATCCCTTATGACAGTTACTCTTTATGGAGGAATTGGACCCCTGATCCCTCCTTTACACGTCAAAGTATTCAGATCGCCGTTTTTGGCAATTCTGAATACTGTATATATTTTTAAATCCGGCGCCATTGGCAGCCGAGTAAACTGGAAGTGACGCCATGACATCGCTTCTGTGTTTACAATTAGGAGACTGGAATGAAGCAGCTTACGGCTTCATTCCAGGCCCTCCCTAGAAGCATTGGATTGTGCATCGGTGCTCCCGATTGAACAGGAGCCCCGGTAAGAGCAGCGGGAGGGGGGGACGTCCCTCCCGCTCCTCCAGCATAACAGCCAAGCGGCTTTTAGCTGCATCGGTTGTTATTGCTGAAAAGCCTCTAAAAATCCGTACTGGGATGATGCCTGCAGGTGTGGGCATCATCCCGGTATAACCCCCGTAAGCCGAGTACGCACATCTGTGTACGCTCGGCGGGAAGGGGTTAAATAACACTCTCCAAAGGGGCGTGTCCGGATGTGAACGCCGCAGGACGTGCGAGCTGAGAGCTCCGGGTATCCTAATTCCCATCCTCAGCCATCCATGCATTCAGCAACCTGAAAAGCTGTTTTACCTGCCTGCTCGCTCTCCCATTCACCCTCTTGAAGCATGTGCCCGCATTGTGCCAAGTACACTGGTGATCGGCCGGGCAGACTCTGATCCTACCGGGGACGTCTGCCATCATCTTAGCACCTAGCCTACTATACTGCATGAGACTTCTCACATTCAGGGGCCCAGCAACAGTGTCTACACATCACTAGACCCCTGCTCACCCCACTACCAGGAGGAGGGAAGCAACTGAGCCGAGCCGGTATACCTATCCTGACAAAAATACCTGGGCCCGATCAAGGGCTCCATCTGGGTGTCCCCTGCCCCCATAGCCGCTGCCTGTGTCTTTCTCTGGGGCAGATTCCCTCAAAGAAGAGCTACCCCAAGTCAACTCCACATCAGAAACCTCCGCCATCTCCTTCTCTGTGGCCAGACGCCAGGTTGGTCGGGAGGCTCCAGGCCCTATTAGAACTGGGAATGGATCCTGGGGACGCTCCGGTGGTGACGACGCCAGCCCCCTTGCCCCAAGATAGTACAGCCATAATTCTAGCAGCTATTGAACAGAGCAGGACCTCACTGCTAATGTGCATAGACCATCTTGCTGAAGAATGCAACCTGAAAAGGAACGACCTGGATAAGATCAGGGGCCAAATGACAGTCTGAGGCTAGGATCTCTGCGACCAAGGATCTTGCCACCACACACGGCACATCCATCGCCGAGCTACAGTGCACGGTACAGGTTCTGGTCGCGAAGTCTGACGATGCTGAAAATCTACTCCAACATAAGAGTCCTTGGCCTGCAAGAGGGAGAGGAGGGGGTTCATCCGGAAGAATTTGCAGAGGAGTTTTTCAAGGGGCTACTGGGTCTTACAACTGTTACCCCTACGTATGTGGTGGAGAGCTCATCGGGTACCCACAGGCCGAGCTATCCCTGGGAATTTCCCCAGACCCTTCCTAGTCTGCTTTCCCAACTACAGAGACAGAGAAAGGATCTTAGCTGAAGCTTGCAAGCACCCAACACTACAATACGGCAATGTCTCAATCCTCCTCCTCCCTGATTTCTCAGCTGAGCTACAGAGGAAGAGGAAATCCTTCAATGATATCCGCAAAAGGCTTAGAGCAAAAAATATTAAATACGGCATGGTCTACCCCAGCTGACTCCGGGTCCAACACGACAGCAAAGTCTGTTTGTTTTTTTGGGGGGGGGTTTTTGACACCCCATCTGAGGCCGACGACTGGCTGACAGCCTTGAGATAAAGATTTCCTGTTACTTAAGATTATCTGATGCACGGATCTTCCACCACTGTGAACTTTAGAATTCTACTGTTCTCCTTCCACTAGTACCGGAGCCATGGTCGGTGCTCCTTTTACATTTGATACACACTTACCCCTTACAGTTTGTTTTTATGAAGATCTGTGTGAAGAAAACACCTGACAATGCCGATCTTTCAACACCACTGGATGAACCTCTTCAGTTTTTTTGTTCTTTGGATACAAGCTGCATACTGGACTGTTTTTGTTTTTAATCTTTTGGTTGTATGTTTCTGGTATAACAGCGGGGGGGGGGGGGGGGGGGGGTGCGTGGGTTTACCATCTAGCATGCTACTTGACTACCTTTCTGGATATTTTACACCAATTATTGCTTTAACTCTAGAAGTTTGTCCCGGGGGCTGGGAAGCCATGGGACCATATATCCTGCTCATTTATTGGTTTATTACCAATGGATAGCAGCCTTAAGATAGTTTCTTCGAATGTGAGGGGATTAAATAGAAAATTTAAGAGTAGCTGTTTTTCAGTACCTTAAACAGGTAAAGCCGCATGTCGTCATCCTGAGAGGGGACCCACCTGGAGAGAAGTAAAATTCTATCCTTGCGCAAGGCTTGGATTCAAAGAGCACTCCACACTTCGTTCTCCGCATACGCTAGAGGAACCTCCATTTTAATTAGCAAAGCTGTCCCTTGTGTAATCCACCTGGTCTTCTCTGACTCGGGGGGGGGGGGGGGGGGGGTGTGTTGGATATATACTACCAGAAAATGTTGATGGTGAATATATACTTGCCCCCCACCCATACAGATATAAGTGCTTTATGACCTTATGGTGAAGCTAGCCCCTTTCCTTAACCTGCCTACCACATTTCTGGGAGATTTTAATGAAATTTTGGATCCTGCATTAGATTCCTCTAAGACAAATAGACCGGCCTCAATGGATTAATGTAACTTGATGTCGGTGTCAGGCTTCACCGAGTTATGCCGTTGGAGGCATTCCAGTGCTAAGTCCTATTCTCATCTTTCTAGCACACTGATCTGCCAAAATATATTTAGCATTTGGCAGCCCTTCGCTGCTCAGGTATGTTGGAGAAACAGAATACCTGGCTGGGGGAACTTCAGATCACTGCCCACTTTTGGTCGCCCTAGCACTCCCAACTCAGGGAAGCGGGGAGGCTGGAAGCTATCACCGGATTGGTTACAAGAAGAACAAGTCACCTCACAGGTACAAGGTTCCATGGCAGCCTATTGGTCAACCAATGTGGATACGGCTGATCCGTTCATAGTTTGGGTTTCGTTTAAAGCGGTGACAAGAGGTGAATGCATCTCTGCGATCAAAGCTGCCAGGAAAGAAAAAAATACACAAAGGGAACTTCTGTTAAATGAGGAAAGAGTGTGCGGTTGCTCATGCTGACTCTGACAGAGGCCAATTATTCAGCTCTGTTGGAGACTCGGCAACTTGTTTCTCTACATTTCTCAGAACTGGGCCGAGCTGAGGTTGGGAAGAAGGCAGAGTCATTATTTGCTCAAGGGGGGAAAGAAATGGCAAACTTCTAGCCCTTTTAGCGGCGGAGCAAATGACACCAGTTAGTATTCCTATCATTAAAACTAGTGGAGGGAGTAATGTTTCAGTCCCTTCTGATAATCTAGAGGAATTTGTGCGGTATTATACCACACTATACTCTCCTATACCTGCATATGATGCTAGTGAGCTGGATGGGCTTTTAAGTGACCTCTCTCTCCCCACGTTATCAGACTCAGATGTTGCACTTCTTGATGCTGACATATCTGCTCTAGAAATGGAAGCAGCAAACCTAGCTTTTCCACCGCACAAGTCTGCGGGCCCAGATGGCTTCCCGGTGGACTTCTGCCAGCATTTTAAGCCACAACTAGCCCCAAGACTCAGTGTCCTTTTTGACCATTGCCTTAAAAATGGAGCTCTCCCGAGTTCAATGGTGGAAGCATATATGGTCCTGCTGTTGAAACCGGGTAAAGACTCACAAGAGTGTTCGTCCTACCACCCTATTGCTTTACTAAATGCTGATTTAAAGATACTAATCAAAGTGTTGGAATCACGTCTGGCCAAGGTTAGTCCTTCACTAGTGGACATTGACCAGACGGGATTTATGCCCGGGAAATCTACGGACACCAACCTTCAGAGATTGTTCACCCATTTATAGTTGGATTCTACAGAAACGCCAAAAAAAGTTAGTGTCTATTGACATTCAGAAAGCTTTCGACTCGGTCGACTGGCACTGTATGCACAAAGTATTGGAGAATATGGGTTTTGGACCTAATTTCCGAAAATGGGTTACTTTATTGTATAGTGGCCCACGGACGGCAATTCGGTTGGGTCCCCAAATAATTTTTCCACAAATTGAATAGTATTAGTTCCTTTCTGTGGTGTCCCAAACCACCACGCATAAGCAGAAAGGTACTTCAGGAACCATGGGGGCAGGGGAGACTAGCGCTACCTGATTGCCAGAAGTACTACTTAGCTGGACAGATGATTTTTGCAAGATGCTGGTTGATGGCAGAGGATGGGGACTCAGCCACGGTCCTTGAGGCTGCTATAGAGGCCCAAAATCGAATCTACCTTTAATGGATTTCATGAAGGCAACAAAGCCTGGGAAATAGCCACAACTCAAATGTCCCCCAGCTATGTGGGAATTACTCCATCTGCCCTATTATGGATAAACCCCAACCTACCTCATTTCTATTCCCTGCCAGATCCCATAGTTTGGGCTAGTAGGGGGGCTAAAGTACTAGGAGACATTACAAGAGGCGAACTCTTAATGTTTGACCAACTGAAAGCAAGACATAACTTGCCTAACTCCCGTTTTCCAGTATTTACAATTACGCCATGATGCGTTCCAGACACAATTTTCCACTGGAAGTTCTCCCCTCTGCTCTGAAAGATATATTAGCGGAAGAAGAATTGCCCAAACCTCTATCAACTACGTATAAATCCTTTTTAAAAAAAAAAACTCCACCCGTGGTAACTAGATGTAAGGGAAAATGGGAAGCAAATATCCCTGAAATTCAAGGAGAAGACTGGGAGGATATGTGGGACCACCCCTTTAAGCACCTGGTATCTGCTAGGGACCGCCTTATACAGTGTAAGTATCTGCATAGGATCTACTATACTCCAGCTAGGTTGACACACACATATTCCTCTGTTGCAGATGAATGCTGGAGGTGCTCTGCCTCACCAGTAAATGCAGAGCACGTTTTCTGGAGTTGCTCGCGGATCCAGAGTTTCTGGTCCACGATCACCTCCTGCTTGGCAGAGGTTCTCAGTATCCCGGTCCCTACAACCCCAAGAGTATGCCTCATAAGTTTAGTTGAGGAGGTTGTTCCTCCTTTGGCTCACCGCACTTTACTTAATATAAGGCTGTTCTATGGTAGGAAGGCTATTCTATTACATTGGAAAAAGGCAAATGCTCCTACAATAGCATACTGGAAAGGTCTGATGAACTCGGTTATTCACCTATATAAGGCTACCTACATTTCTAGGGCCTGCAAGAAAAAATTCTATAAAGTATGGAAACCATGGTTGGACTCCTCAACCACTGTGAGGTTGATGCAACCAATTTCTGGCCTAAAAAATGTACATATTTTCTCCAATAGGAATTGGCTGATGTAGTTGTTTAATACTGATGTTGAAGAACCTGCTGTACATGAATGTATGATCGCTCTACTAACTATCCCCAAGTGTGTTTAGATGGGCAAGTAACACAAAGGAGCTCTAACTACAATTGAGTGGTGTAACGTTTATCCTTGACTAGTGCTGATGGTTGAGTTTTTGGAGGGGGAGTTTGTTGATTTTACTATGTGGTTAGTTGGACTGTTAGTTCCAATGTTAGCCCTGTGAGGCCAAGAGGAGAGAGAGTGTATGTTGGCCTCTCGACCTCTGTTTTGTGTTGTAAAATATGTGTGAAAAACCTGAATAAAAAGAATTTATAAAAAAACACTCTCCAGATAATGGATCCCCACTTCAATGAGCTTATGGATTTCCTGTGGTTCAAATGGTCTGGGTTTTCTCCCAAATTGATTTCTAAAAAGTTGCTCTCAAAAATAGACCTCATTGCACAAGATTGCTTTGTATTCATAAACCCCCAATTAATGTAGGCTATTCACTCACGTTTGGTTCAAAAATGCTCTTAAAAGGATCCGTGGTGCACGCAACTTTCCTCCTCACTGCACATCCGGTATAGTGAAACACCAAAGGCTCCTTTGCTGGCTTCTCCCAATGTGTTGCCCCACAGGTCATGTGACTTTCTCAAGGGAAATGAAGCCTTGTGACGAATGGGATTTAAGCTGCACTGTATCGGTTGCCATAGTGACATAAGAATCATTGGATCATCATGCCGTCAATCACGTTTATACATACTCCATTGATTAACAATTTTCTTAAGGAGAATAATGCAAATGGTGATCTTTATAAGCAATTCTTCAAAATGGGCCGCATAGCGCAATCTGCACCTACCTAAAAATATTTTCCACTTTTAATAGTTAATAAAATATTTAAAATAAACATAAAGTGGCGAATAATGGAAATGACATTTATACTGAATTACATATAAAAATGCTAATTAAAAAAAAAAAAATCAGTTAACTAATTGAGATCGGAACCAATTCAATTTGCAATAAGGGAAAAAAATCCAAAACTACAGAGAAATAATTAAAAATCAGAAATAAAACAATTGAGGTTGAAGTCAATAATCGACCCCATTGGCGAGAGAGTACCAATCTCAAAAATCCATCTTCTCATTTATTTAACTCTCGGTGACCCGGTGACTCCCTCTCCAATGGGGTTTATATTTATGAATTGCCCAGAACTTGAGACCGATTGGATTTTTATTATGACATTGTAAAAAAGTGCCTAGATACACTATGCTTTAAAAAAAAAAAAAAAAATTCCTTATATTTTGTATGTACTCCTGTATCCTTTTCCACATGGGTCGTTTTGTTCTCTTTATATATTGCAATGGACATTGCAACATATATACTACCCCTTATGTCCTACATGAGAAAATCTTTTGACTGGTATGTTTTTTTTTTTTTTGGTGGTGGTAGAGGTAAACATTTTTGGCCATTGAAATTTGTATTCCTACATGCATAGCATTTTTTGCATGGAAAAAATCCTTTGCCTTGATAAATTGTGAAATTTATTGGTGGACCTGGGTCCCTAAGGGTTGGAGCCTTTCTATATATGAATCGCAGTTTCTCTGGCAACACAGTCCTCAGTTGCCTATCTGCTTAAGCAATGACCATTTTTTTAAATTATATGTTCAACTTGTCTATGTTTGAAGATTATGGAAATTAGGAAAAAATTCCACGGGGATTGTACAGGCAAGGGTAAATACATGTACAGCAAGTATGTAAGTAATGAAAAATAATTTTATTCAAATTACATAAAATACATAATTTAAAAACAATACGTTGTACAATTTATACAGTTTATTTCCTGAAGCATGGTAGAAAGGACTCTATAATAAGAAAACACAATCAAGCATGTCAATCATAATACCCAACATTAGGGATGAGCTTCGTGTTCGAGTCGAACATACATTCAACTCGAACATCGGCTGTTCGCCCGTTCGGCGAATTCAGAACGTTATGGGCCGTTCGCACCAAATTCGTGTGGCGCTCACTGCCCACAATGCACTGCGATGGCGCAGTGCATTGCTGGCTCATGATTGGCCAAGCATGCACTGTGACCCCGCATGCTTGGCCAATCACAGCGCCGGCAGCGAGGAGATCCATGATTGGCCACAGGCAGGATGCCTGTGGCCAATCATAGCTCAGGCTGTGTAGTACACGCCCCACACTATATAAGGCCGCCAGCGCGGCGGCCTTGTGTAGTGTGTTGGCATCTGTAGCAGTTAATGGGTGTTCTGTGTACCTTCAACACAGTATACACCGATCGTTATCGGACGATTTTTCGTTCTTGCTCTTCTGTAGTGGTTGTTGTCTGCGTGCCCTGACCGCAGTTTACACCGCTATATTCACCTATATATCTAGCGATATATCTATCTTTTATAATAGAGCTGTCAGTGTTAGGAGATTGTGCATGCTGTCTGCGTGCTCTGAACGCAGTATACACCGCTATATCCACCTATATAGCTAAATATCTTGCTCGTTTTTAAATAGAGCTTTCAGTCAGTGTTGGGAGATTGTGCGTGCTCTCTGCGTGCTCTGAAGGCAGTATACACCGCTATATCCACCTATATAGCTAACTATCTTGCTCGTTTTAAATAGAGCTTGCATTCAGCGGTAGGAGAATGTGCGTGCTGTCTGCGTGCTCTGAAAAGAGACGGACAGCAAAACAAATTATACAGGGGTGATAACCCTTCCCTATGTTTTCCAAAAAGCTTAAAAATAGTTAGAGCTACACTTTAAAAATGTACCAGTTGAAAATTACAAACCGATTCAACTTAACACAACAAACCTGTCTTGTTTGTACCGCCTGTATACTGCTGTTCTGAGTATATAGGGCCTGGGGGCCACACGTATTTCCTTTTTTTAATATGGGTACGGGGTTCCCCTTAATATGCGTGCAAGACCCAAAGGGGCTGGTAATGGGCAGGGAGGGCTACCCATGCCATTTTTCTCAATGATTTTCAACCATATTGCAGGAACCAGATATAACCTCTTAAAACCGCAAGCAGCTTTAAATGACGTTATTTCCGTTAAATGTCATTTTGTGCAGGGACTGTTCTAAACACGGGAAACACGTGGCACTTCACAGGCATACTACAGACACCCCCCAGGTACGATATTTAAAGGAATGTCACTTTTTTTTTCATTTTAATCGTCATTAAAATCAGTGCTCCCGCCAAAACGGCCGTTTTTAAAAGTTTTTTTTGCATTGACCCATGTCCCCTGGGGCAGGAGCCAGGTCCCCAAACCCTTTTTAGGACAGTATCTTGCATATTAGCCGTTAAAATTAACACTTTTAATTTCGAACGTTCGAGTCCCATAGACTTCAATGGGGTTCTAACGTTCATACAAATTTGGGGTCCGTTCGAAAGTTCTGGTGCGAACCTAACCGGGGGGTGTTCGGCTCATCCCTACCCAACATGTTTCGGAATTTTGTATATTTCCTTCAGGGGTTATGAAGATATACTGTATGGTCCATCACAAAAATATATAGGTATAAATGAATAACAAGTATATGAGACATATGCAACACATGGAAACAACAACATATAGAACATGGCGAATATTAAAGAATAAGAAATTAAGAAGCTTACTGTTAAGGAAATGTGTATATAAAACCTGTACCACAGACAGATGATAGCCAACTTGATTCATCAAGTGTCACTCCAAATTTCAGACTTCAAAGAGTGCTGAGAGTCAAAGCCGATATGGAACACTTTAATCCAATTTACATAGTGATTGGGAGCTAGGGGGTATGAGTAACCACCCAATAATAGCGAACAACTCATGACATAGTGAGGGCTGGCTAGGTGTAGGCCTTGGAATCCACAAGGAACAGCGAAAAGAACTGGATCCCTAAACACAAATGTATAGTATAATATTAGTATCATAAAGGATAACATAACGGATTTAAACTAATATAGTTGTTACACAGAAGCAGCCAATGAGTCGTCAAAATAAGTTGCTCAACCAACCAGCCAAAAGAAAAAGTAAATTGTTATGCAAATATTGGCTGTTAAAACAGACCATTAAATACCAGGAAATGGGAACGAGCAAACTTCAAGGCAACAGTGTCAAGTAAATATTGCCATAGAAAGGGTGCATGCTAGGGCAAAAATACTAATAGTGCAATCCAATAAAATATAGTTGTTACACAGAAGCAGCCAATTAAACACTAGAGAGGTAACAAAATAGGTTGCTCAACCAGCCAGCAATAGCAAAAAGTAATTTGTTATGCAAATATTGGCTGTTTAAAACCATTAAATACTAGGCAAGTAGAAATGAGACATCTTCAAGGCAATAATGTCAAGTAAATATTGGCATAGAAAGGGTACATGCAAAGTAGTGCAATCCAACAAAGTAGATTAATGTAACGAAAGTTTACTTTGTACAGATGGAAAAACAGATTCACTGTTCTTGGTACACAGTTTGGGCATACAGCAGATGGAGAGTGCTGTTCCCAAGTTTAAATAGCAGCTTGTGTGAGGAACCTGCCCAGGGAGGGGCGGCTATATCCAATGATTTGTCCAGAGTACTGGGATACTGCCCAAATGTAGTGATGCCCCTAATCACCACCAACAAGAGTGTCAGCAGCGAAGCGAACGGCACTAATGCTGTTCCCCTGGCGGGGTGGCATCCGGCGTCACAAGGCACGATGATGTCAGAGCGCCACTGACACGGGAAGGAGGCCGCACGTCATCCAGCAGAAAGACTGTCCGAATCGCGCATGCACGATAATCGGCCAAGGCTGGCAGTGTAAGGCCAAAAGTGTGGTGCCCCGTGACAAAAGAATGCCACGGGACCTCCCCGTGCCGGTGGACACCAAAGACCTGCAATCGGCCTAGTCCTCCATATTTAGATAAAAGGTCATGAGGTATGTGATGACAATTTAAAAAATAAACGGCAAAAAAAAAAATTAACAAAGTCGAAGGATGGAGTATACCTGAAGAAACAAAGGAAACAAGACAGACTATATTAGACACAATTACAGTCGGTTACAAAATTGGATGCAAAAACATTTGATTATACAATAAAAGCTGTTAATGAAAGCAAATGAAATACAGATGAAAAATTAGTTATAAGTTATAAATTAGAGGCCCCCTTCAAGACCTCCAGATGAGAATCCTTGTAAAAAGGGTTTAAAACTCAATATTTAATTTAAGCCTGGGGGTGCAGTGGTATTGAGATTAGAAATCCATTTCATTTCCTGTTGGAGGAGAATCTTATTCAGATCTCCTCCTCTGGGATTTTAATGGAGTCTATCCAATACCAGTACTGAGATTTTAGGGAATCGATTGTTATGGACCGCTGCTACATGGCAGCCCAAAGGAAAATCAGGGTTATCGCTTTTCATGGCTGCTATGTGTCGATACAACCTTTTCCGTAACTTCTGAATGGTGTTGCCACTATAATAGCAACCACACGCACATTGCAATAAATATATTACAAATGTGGTCTTGCAATTGGCATAATGTTTAGGGGTAAAAATCCACCCATTTGGAAGGCATGGGTTTCTATCTGTATTCATATAGGGGCAATAACCGCAAGCACCACAAGGAAACTTACCAAAAGTATTACAGGGATCACCTCGAGTAAATCCCCTAAATTCGCTTTTGACCAAGAGATCTCCCACTGATGTATTACGTCTGAAGGTGACCAGGGGAGTGGGAGGGTCAAAGAGGCCCATCAACGGGTCTCTGGTTCAGACATTCTAATACTTAACATTTGCTTCACTTGTGTATGTTCATTAGAAAAAGTAGTGACTATTCTGGTATAATAATTCGTATCAGGGATAGATTTTTTTTCTGAGGTTGTAACAGATCTTATCTACATTTGTTGTTTGCTTTATTAAAAGCTCTTTTTAGACATGGCTATAGCCTCATTCCAAGAGGTGTTTTTTTTTTTTTTAAGGCCCTAAAATTCCTTAAGAAAATCCACATTCGAACAATTGCGCTTAATTCTTAAAAATTGGCTAAAGGGAATAGAATTTACTAGAGATCTTGGGTGAAAGCTGTTGGAATGCAGTATAGTATTTCCCGACGTGGGTTTCCTGAAAAGTCTGCATGACAGTATGTTATTGGGACTCTTTAAGATCTCAACATCTAAAAATGTTAGATGTGGAGTCAAACGACATAGTGAATTGTAAGTGGAATTCATTACAATTCAAGGTTTCAAGAAGATTGTGTAGCAAATTGCCTGGACCATTCCAAAAAACGAAGATGTCATCGATGTACATGAGCCACATGGTAATGTAGCACAAGTACTCATCCTCGAATACGGTTCTCTCCCATTCCCCCAGGTACAGATTGACTGTGCCCCTGGCTACGCCCTTTACCTGGAGGAAATATAGGCCATTGAAACTAAACACATTGTGTGCAAGTATGAAATTCAGTGGCAGCAAAACAAATTCATTGAACGATTTTTCTAGACCACTATCTTGTGACAAGATTTTTTGGATACAAGTAACTCCTTTATTATGCGGTATAGAGCTATAAAGTGTTTCTACATGGATGGATACCAAGATGGTGTTATCTGACACTTGGACACCATCTATGATTTGTAAAAGATGGATCACATCCCTCACATACAAATGACCTAAGATATTAATTACCACTTTTGAAAGGTTTTCTGTAATAGACCCATTACCTAACACAATCGGTTTTCCCGGGGGATCAACCTTTTGCTTATGGATCTTGGGAAGAGAATAAAAGTTGTTGGAAAAAGGAGTACGAATGAATTTCCATAACCGATTGGAGATGACATTGTTATTAAGTGCTCTATCGAAGAGGATATAAAAGTCCTTGTTAAATATGTTAATAGTTTCTAATTTGATTGGTCTATACCAGTCGGTGTTGCAGAGCATTTTTATACACATTGCCACATAATTGGCATTATCCATCAAAACAATATTTCCACCCTTATCTGAGAGTTTAATAGTCAGATTTGGGTTATTGGATAATCATTTTAGAGCAGTCTTTTCATTAATCGTTAGATTATCAGGTAACTCTGTTGATGTGTTTAGTTTTCTTATATCCTGAGTAGTTTGTTTTAGAAAAGTAGCTATGCCATGATTGGAACTCTGAGAAGGATATAAATCAGATTTTTTTCTTCAATGTGGAAAGGGCTGTACGAGTAGTGGATGAGATGTTCGAATGGTCTAATAGACTCCATATCGATAATGTCAATTAAGTCTCTAGTGTCTCTTTCCTCTAGGAGTGAGTTAAAATTAACTTGTGCTTGGCGTTCACTAAGAGATTGACAAGTGGTTGAATGTAAACCACCTATCAAACATGCTCTGTAATTGAAGCTTATGTGTTAACAGGTGTAGGACTTTTATAGTTCCGAATTTGTTAATTTTATGGTTTGGGCAGAACGTGAGTCCCTTAGACAGTACCGAGACCTCATCGACTGAAAGAGGATATGAGGAGAGATTTAGGATGTTAAATTGTGGTTTAGTAGTCTGTTGTACATGTGTAGTGTTTTCTAAACCGGAGGAGCCAAAGGGGATCCTGTTTTTTTTGGAAAAAACAAATTAGGGATTTTAAAGTTGGATAATGCAGCAATATCTTTCCCGCGAGTACCGGTGTTTGGTGGGCGGAGATGTCACCTAGTGACTGTGAAACCACGGTACTCGTTTTGATAGGGGTTTTACGAGCACATTGTCCCTAATTGCGTTTTGGGTCTGCCATAAAAGCTGTCCCCATACCTATGTCTTTTCTTGAATGTTTAGTCTGTTTGGACAAGGATTGTGTCATCTTTGAAGAGATGGACGAAGTATCAGACCACTCTGTGTGGGATTACGTTGATTCAGCATTAGTATATTGCTGCCATCTGTAGGCTCTGCTTTCCTGGAAGGACTGTTTATCTTGTAAAATTTTGTTTTCCTTTTTTAAAAGAATGGTTTTGTTAAGACTCAATATGAGTCTTCAACTTCTCATTAAGTTCAGAAAA
This sequence comes from Lithobates pipiens, assembly GCF_037356315.1. Lineage (NCBI taxonomy): Eukaryota > Metazoa > Chordata > Amphibia > Anura > Ranidae > Lithobates > Lithobates pipiens. The sequence continues at coordinate 104,095,554 of NW_027507686.1, read as the reverse complement.
GTAATGTGGGTGTTCAATAGATTAATCTGTAAATGCAGCTTATCTATATTCCTTTTGAGACGTGATACTGGCCCACTATTTTTTCTTTGTGTTGGATTAATACTTCTCTCTGTAAAGTTGATACTACTTGGATTTTCTCCTTTATGAACTTTTCATTATAGCCTTTATGGATACATTTCTCCCCTACTTTGTGCTTGTTCTAGGAAATCATTCTGACTACTACAAAAGCGAATCATTTGTCCCTTGGGTATATTAGCCATGGATCATAATGGCAGCTATTAACTGGTATATAACTAGTCCCATCTACTGGCTTAAAGAATGTTTTTTAGTTATTTTGATTTTCATCTATTTGTATTTCCACATCCAAAAAATGGATAGTCTTCTCATTGGTCTCATATGACAATTTAATATTCCTTTTCTTACGTCTTACTCCCCTATATAACCCCTCCCATTACTAAGAGGAGTCAGTTTTTTCGCCAGTGTCTAAGGTGTTGGTCACGAGTAAAGATGTGCTGAGCTCCACTGGTAGTAATCCTTGCAGGGGCTATCCGTGCTGATCGGATCCGTTCTGATGTCCTTTCATGGGTTAAATGGATGGTACCCGGGCCTCGTGTCCGAAGAAACAACGTTTTGCTTGTGAACGCTTCACTTTGGGAGCTGGGCCCTGGAATCCAGTACTTTTTGGTAGTAAGGCCATAAAGTTTTTACTGGCAGGGTGATTTTGCAGGTCTAGGATTGTGGGTAACCCAAGGTTCCCGGGTTCCTGAAGGTTTCCTAAAAGGTCTCGGAGCCAGCCTACCGTGAAGGGTGAAGATTGGGTCTTTATCTCTAGTAAAACCCTGCTGCGAGGTTAAGGTAAGGGAGATCTTCTCAGGAATTTCTCCTATGTATAATGTTATCATACCTATGTGTCACCACTGGGGTCGTATTGAGCACTCTGACGCTGGAAACAGCAGAAGCCTTCATCCTCCACTCCTCCAGCCACAACAGACCCACCGGTAAGAAAGAGGGGGGTTTGGTCTCTAACGTGCCCCCAGATTGGATTTATTCCTCTTCAGGGGACATGCCAAAAAAGTTGGCTCTTTTTTAGAAAAAATATAAATAAAGGCCAGACCACGGCCGCTCGGCAGAGGATTTACCCCCCTCTGCAATGCTTTCCTTTGAAAAGGGGGAGCGTGGCTAACTGCGTCGGCTACACTTTTAGGAAGTGTTTTAAAGCGCTGTGTGTGTGAAGCTGCTGCCTGGTGGTGGAGGGACAGAGCAAAGACTTGGCTGGATCAGATTTGATGACACATGCATTTCACTTTGACACATTGTACTGTAAGAAGCTGGAATTAATAGCAGCTATTGTGCTGTACTATAGAATAGCAAGTTTACATTCTTTTGCTGGTAGTGACTCTGCTTTGTGCTTTAAAGCTGAGTGGCAAAGGGACCAGGAATTCCTCTAAGGGGTCAATGGTTACACAACAAAGTAAAACCATTTACAAAAGAATGTCATCCTCCTCTGAGAGTGCTGCGGCCGGTCAGATTGAGCCGTCAGGGGAAACTGTGCTTGCAGTCGCATAAGACGTTTCAGCCCCTGAGTATGTCGCACGAGAGGTTTTGTCTTCTACCATTGCCAATTTGGAAAAGATTGATGCTATTTTATCCCTCCATAGTGGGGTTAAACGTAGCAGATCCCCATCTAGTGCTCAAGACCCTCCTTTGGAGGTTTAGGACACTGGGGATCAGGCAGATCTTCCCAAAGATTTGGAAGATGCTGGTTTATCCTCTTCTGAATATCCTAATATAGAAGGAGTAACATCACAAGACGGGTTGCTTGTACACTCTAAGTTTTTTTATTTTATTTTTTTTCTGCCTGCAGCGCAGGCTCTTGATGATCCCATCTCTAAGTTAGGATCATTAAAACCACCTCCGTCTGGGGATGCCTTTCCTATTCATTCATGGCTAAGGAAGCTTATGTATGCTGAATGGGAACATCCAGATAAACATTATCCGCCTAAGAGATTCTCCACACTCTAGCTTATGGAAGATTTCTATAAGAAATGGGGGGTTCCAGTGGTTGATGCTGCGGTTGCCTCAGTGAATAAGAATCTCACATGTCCAGGTTGATAATGCGCTCATGAAGGATCCAGCAGATAAAAAGTTGGAACTTCTTTCTAAAAACCATATGGCTTTAGCAAGTTCAGCAGCGCAGCCGGTTCTTGCTGCAATTGGCATATCCCAGTCCATTAAGGAACAGTTTTAGGAGATGCTTAAAGTTCTGCCTGAGGAGCAGGCCCAACCTTGCGCTGATTTATCAGACGCAACGTGTTTCACAGACACTATGAGAGATGCTGTCATCAAAATCTCACAGCTTATGCTTGGACTAGTGCATTCTCACAGAATTCTTTGGCTGCAAATTTGGTCAACTGAAGCACTGTGTAAAAAGCTCTTGGCCAGTTTCCCTTTTCATGGTGAACGACTATTTGGAGATGATTTGGATACATACCTACAAAAGATATCTAATGGCAAAAGCTCTTTTACCAGTAAAGAACAAATTCAGACATTTCTCCTGTACCAGGGGCATAAGCCTCTAGGCAGTCTCGACTGCCTCAAGTGTCATGTTCAAGGGAATACCCCAAGAACAGCACCAAGGTCAGAAGCAATCTTGGGGCAGAAATCCCACAAAACAGTGTTAAAGCCTCCTTATGAAGGGGTGCCCCTGCTCGCTCGGGTGTGGGGGGGAGGCTCCTGCAAATCTCAAGGATCTGGCAGGAACAATATCAAGACAGATGGGTGGCTTCTGCTGTTTCTCTAGGTTACAAACTAGAGTTCCATATTTTTCCGTCTCCTCAGTTTCTAAAGTCAAATGTTCCCAATGGTCCAGAGAAGAAGGCTCTCCTTCTAGCACTGGATCATCTATTATCCAAGTCAGTGATATCAGAAGTTTCCTTAGAGCTACAAGGCACAGGTTTTTATTCAAACCTCTTTACGGTTCCAAAGACAAATGGGGAAGTAGATCTAGATCTCAGAGATCTGAATTGGCACTTGAACATCCGATCCTTTCGAATGGAGTCAATCCGGACAGTTGTAACCATCCTCCAAGGAGGGGAATTTTTTGGCTTCTATTTATATCAAAGATGCATATCTCCACATGCCAATATTTTCCACTCACCCGAAATTTCTGCGATTCAAAGTAGAAAATCATAATTTTCAGTTTGTGGTCCTGCCATTTGGTCTAGCCACAGCACCACGGGTGTTCTCAAAAATTCTGGCGCCTCTTTTAGCCAGATTAAGTGCTCAGGGCATTAACGGTCCTAGCCTACTTAGATTATCTACTGTTGATAGATCATTCAGTTTCAGGGCTAAACCACAGTTTGGGAAACTACCTGGAATCTCTAGGCTGGGTTCTCAACCTAGAAAAGTCCTCAACACCATCAAGGAGACAACAGTACCTGGGTCTGGTCATAGATACCATACAGAAAAAGGTATTTCTACCCCAAAAAAGAATCCGTTCCATTGTAGAGCTAATTCAACTCATCAAGGCAAAGAAAAAGCCTTCCATTCGGTTGTGCATGAGACTATTGGGAAAAATGGTGGCCTCCTTCGAGGCCATCCCTTACGTGCAGTTTCACTCAAGATTGCTACAAAACGCAATCCCGTCGGCCTGGAACAAGAAGCAAGAAGGTTCATGCCTTAGATTTTCCAATTCGTCTGGCTTCCGACGTGCGTCAGAGCCTAAATTGGTGGTTGATATCTAGCAACCTTCAAAAGGTAAAATCGTTTCTACCAGTCTCTTGGAAAGTGGTGACTACGGATGCCAGTCTTCTAGGCTGGGGAGCAGTCCTGGAAGAGGGTTTTTTGGAGATTCGAGCAGTTCGTCTGGCTCTAAAGTCCTGGACGGTCAGGATGAGGGACTGTCCTGTCAGGATTCAGTCCGACAATGCCACGGCTGTGGCTTACATCCATCACCAGGGGGGCACGAGGAGTCGTGCAGCCCAAAAAGAGGTGAATTGTGTTCTGTCTTAGGCAAGGGACGTTGTGTTCTTCCCACCGTTAGTTTTCATTCCAGGGATAGAGAATTGGCAGGCGGACTAATTGAGTCGCCAACAATTATTTTCGGGAGAATGGTCTCTTCACCCCGACATTTTCCTAGCAATATATCAGAGATGGGGTACCCCGGACGTAGACCTGTTCACGTCCAGATTCAACAATAAGGTCGACAACTTTGTGTCGAAGGCAAAGGATCTATTAGCTTGCGGAACAGTCTTCCCATGGGATCAGTTTTCTCTGATCTATGCATTTCCTCCAGTTCTGCTTCTTCCGCGTCTTCTTTGCAGGATCAAGCAGGAACCAAAGGAGGTGATTCTGGTGGCCCAGAAGATCTTGGTTTTCCGAGATCATAAAGATGGCAGTAGGAGTCTCTTGGGCTCTGCCATTACAGCCAGACCTTCTCGCGCAAGGTCCGGTATTCCATCCTACCTTACAGTCGCTAAATTTAAATGGTCTGGCTATTGAGACCCACATTCTAAAGGATCGTAGGTTGTCTCCTTCGGTAGTATCTACCTTGATTAATGCCAGGAAGCCGGCTTCCAGGGTCATTTACTATAGAGTCTGGAAGGCAAATGTTTCCTGGTGTGGCTCCAGGGGTTAGCACCCCAAGAAATATGTCATAGGTAGGATCCTTGATTTCCTGCAAATGGGATTAGAAATGAATCTGGCCTTGGATACTATCAAGGGCCAGATCTCGGCCTTGTCAATATTTTTGCAGCAGACTCTGGCTTCTCACTCTTTAGTCTGTAGCTTTGTTCAGGGGTAACACGGATCAATCCCCCTATCAAGGCACCTCTACATCCTTGGGATTTGAATTTGGTCTTATCGGCTTTGCAGGAACAGCCTTTTGAACCTTTATGTGAAATTCCCTTGGTTCTTTTGACTAGAAAGATGGTCTTTCTGGTTGCCATTGGTTCTGCTAGAAGGGTATCAGAACTGTCTTGTAAAGAGCCATATCTGATCATGTATAAGGGTAAGGTGGTGTTACGTCCTCATCCTGAATTCCTGCCAAAGGTGATGACAGGTTTTCAATTAAACCAAGATATTGGCAAAAGGTGAGTATAGCCTCAAGTTACCAGTAATTAGAAATGAAATACAAGTACCATCATTCAGGGTTCATAATGGATAGAGGTTGGTTGGTATAAAGATGCCCGGGCAGCTGCTCACACTGACCCTCAAACACTTTTAACCAACAAGGCAACAGATTTTTACTATACCGGTACTAGGTAATTAACAAAACAAACTAGTTAAAATAAATACAATTTAGTAAAGGCAAAAAAACAATTACAGACAAAAATACATTAAAATATACTCATAAGTACACCACAATTCATGAATTCCTAACGGGTCAATCACAAGAAAATTTCAGAGGAAAGGGGGTGCACAGAGTTTCCTCGACTAGTTTTGCAGTGGAGCCCGTTTCATCAGGAGGTGGATGATCTATGAAAAAATGTTACATTTAATCGTACAAAAACAGAGCACAATATCATCGGAAAGGGTTCATTTACAATTTACAAACATTTTTATGAAGAATAAGATCAGCTCACCCCCATAATAGAAACAGGATGCAGACAGGTGGGCCCGTTATTTCCCCTGGTGGTGGACACGGGGGATTGGTTGGACAAGCTCTAATTGAAAAAAATAACTATTTATTAAAAGTAATAGTATACACATGCTGTATCGTTAAAGTTTTACAACAGGCTGTAACTAGGTGGCCCAACACCAATAAGTGAACGTGATAACAAAGAAGGGGAAAAACAGAACTAAAAAGGGGGGGCGGGGGAGACAAGGGGATAAGGAAAGAAGGGGGAGAATGGGAAGGAAAGGGGGGGAGGGATAGGGGAAAAGGAAGGAGAAAGTGAGGTAAAATAGGGGAAAAAATGGGAGTGAAGGAGGGAGGGGAAAGAAAGGGGTAGGAAGGGGAAGGAGAGAGGGGAAATGAAGAAGAAAAAAGGGGGGGAGGAAGAGGGAAGAAGGGGGGCAAAGGACAGGTTGATTGGTATGAGGGAGAGGAGGAAAAAGGGAGGGAGGGACAAGGGAGAGGGGAAGGGGGAATGAGGAGGGAGAGAAGGGAAGGGTTAAAGTAATGGAAAAGTTATGGAAAAAAGAAAGAGGGAAAAGGAAGGAAGGGAGGGAAGAAAGGAAGGGGGGAGGGGGATGTGTGTAATAAACACACTAGTGAAAAGGGTAATTGAAAAAAGTGAAGCGGAGTGTAGGGGATCAAATTAGAACCACACCACTAGGGCCAACCTATTACTACCAAAACGGCAACCGGTACACACTTACCAGAACCATCAATGTGGCCTGACCAGAATACAGGGGCTTGGGCGGTATATATAGGTAGAATTGGCAACAAGGCTGGTGATAAACGAACAAGCCTAGATACTCGTGCCAAAATTACGGCTGATGAAACTGATGTAGGCACAATGCTGGGAGACTAGCAACATTTCAAACTTGGGCTTAAGGGATAAATACGTATGGAAAAAATACACCATCAGACATCAATGCCAATATAAAGCACAGAGAGGACACCATTCAATTATAAACATACCCAGCACATCAACATTCCGCCGAGGAAATCATTTGGATCGTACAATGTTATCAGCCATGGCACCTGGAGAGTCTGCAAACCCTGCCGATCCAACGGACTATCCGACCGTTAAATAGGCTCCTCAACCCCTATGACCGCCTGACGCACGCCAGAGAAATAGCGGCGTCCGAAGTCAGGGGGTCAACCCCCAACAACATCAGCCGCACAAATGGTTGCGTCTACAGTCATGGGGTCTGTTCCTCCACACTGCACAGGAGCAGCCATCCAGTGCTACCGCGCAAGTGCGCTGGGGAAAAAAAAGATAATTGTTTGTTCTTTCTTTCTTTCCAAAGCATCGATCTAGGGAGGAAAAGGCACTACATTCCCTTGATGTAGTCAGAGCGGTCAGTATATTTAAAGGCGACTGCTCAGGTAAGATGGTCCAAAGAGAGGACAGGCAGCATCAAAATCCACTATTTCCAAGTGGATTCATCGAGTCATTATTCAGGCTTATGGTTTAACCACTTCGCATCCAGGCCAATTCTGACATTTCTCTCCTACATGTAAAATTCCAAATTTTTTTACTAGAAAATGACATAGAACCCCCAAATATTATATATTTTTTTAGCAAAGACCCTAGAGAATACAATGGCGCTCGTTGCAACTTTTTAGCTCGCACGGTATTTGCGCAGCAATTTTTCGAACACGTTTTTTTCTGAAAAAAAAACAGTTTCATGCTTAAAAAAAACAAAAAAAAACCAGTAAAGTTAGCCCAATTTTTGTTGCATAATGTGAAAGAGGAGGATACGCCGAGTAAATACCCAACATGTCACGCTTCAAAATTTCACGCGCTCGTGGAATGGCGCCAAACTTTGGTATTTAAAAATCCCAAAAGGCGACGCTTTAAATTTTTTTACTGGTTACATATTTTGAGTTACAGAGGAGGTCTAGGGCTAGAATTATTGCTCCCGCTCTAACGTTCGCGGCGATACCTCACATGTGTGGTTTGAACACCGTCAAGCGGCGGAACAGCCGCTATGATCGTTCTTATGGTGCAGGGAATCGCTGGCTGAAAACGGCAGTATCTGAATGATGTCTGTGGCCTCAGGCATCATTTAGATATAACCACTGAAAGCCCATGACGTCAATAGACGTAGTGTGGGCGCCAAGTGGTTAAATTAGAAAATTTCTCCTTTTTCATGTTAAAGCACACTCAACCAGGGGGATTAGTGCCTCTTGGGCGGTGCATCATCAGGCCTCTATGGCTCAGATCTGTAAGGCTGCCACTTGGTCTTCAGTTCATACTTTTACCAGATTTTATCAAATCAATGTTAAAGGTAATGAGGATATTGCCTTTGGGTACAGTGTGCTGAAGGCTGCAATATGAGTCCTCTGACTTCCTGTCTGTTCTGTGTCCCCTGATGTAAGAAAAGAAAATAGGATTTTTATAACAGCTTACCTGTAAAATCCTTTTTTTTTTTTTTTTATGTACATCAGGGGACACAGAGGTCCCTCCCTTCTTGGTATACACTTGTATTGCTTGGCTACAAAACTGAGGACTCCCAGTTTCAGTGTCCATCACCTGTCGCTCCGATGTAACCCACATAGTAATTACTATGGCTCTGTGTCCCCTGATGTACATCAAAGAAAAGGATTTTACAGGTAAGGATTTTTATATTAAATTTTTCAAAGAATTGGATCAAACTGGTTTTATCCCCATTCCAAATTCTAATGCAATTGTCTATAAATCTTCTGTACATTACCAATTGAGTAGGGATATATAACTTCATCTTTCCATTTGGCCATAAATATATTAGCATTGCTTGGGGCATAATTTTGCTTCCATTCCAATACCATTTAATTGTCTGTAGTAGTCAGAATTGAACCATAAATAGTTGTATTGTAATCCAAAAGCTAGACATCTTAAAGTAAATCTTTTTTGCTTTGAAATAAAATTCCTGAATCCATCCATAGCCCATCTCAAGGCCTGAATCGCTTCATCACGATTTAATAATCGTATACAAAGAGAATAAGTCAGCAGTAGCTATCAGCTATTCCTGTTGTGGTTTGATTTCAATAGTGTTCAGTAGAGGGAGTCACCGGGTCAGAGCGTTAAGTAAATGTGAAAAAGGATGGATTTTTGAGATTGGTACTCTCTCGCAAAATGGGGTTGAATATTGACTTTGACCTCAATTGTTTTATTTCTGATTTTTAATTATTTGTGTAGCTTTGGAATTTTTTCCCTTATTGACAATTGAATTGGTTCCTATCTCAATTAGTTGTGATTTTTTTTTAATTAGTATGTTTATATGTAATTCGGTATGAATGTTTCCGTGATTTGCCACCAGAGGGAGCACTTTATAATGTTTATTTTAAATATATTTTAAATATTATATTTATTAAAAGTGGGAAATATTATTTTTAGGAAGGTGCAGATTGCGCTATGCAACTCGTTTTGAAGAATTGTTTATAAAGATCACAATTTGTATTCTCCATAAGAAAATTGTTAATCATTGGAGTATGTATAAACATGATTGACGACATGATGATCCAATGATTCTTATGTCACTATGGCAACCGATGCACAAAGTGTGGCTTAAATCCCATTCGTCACATGGCTTCATTTCCCTTGAGAAAGTCACGTGACCTGCGACGCAACGCGTCGGGAGGAGGCAGCGACGTCACCTTTGGTGTTTCATTATACCAGACGTGCAGTGAGGAGGAAAGCTGCGTGCACCACTGATCGTTTTAAGAGCGTTTTTGAACCAAACCAAATGTGAGTGAATAGCCTACATTAATTGGGGGTTTATGAATACATGGCAATCTTGCGCATTGATGTCGTGTTTTTTTTTTTTTTTTTTTTTGAGAGCAACTTTCATCAATTTGGGAGAAAAACTGACCATTTGAACCACAGGAAATCCATAAGCTCCTCAGTGGGGATTCATTATCTAAAGTGTTATTTGGATTTATGCATTCTCTGAAGGTAAATATGGACTTAATCTCCATATTTCTTATCATATTTTTATTAATATTGTGTGTATATTTGGATCATACTACTTTTCACTGAGGAAGGAGCTCTAAGAATTGTTTATGGAGTACAAGTTTGGATTATTGGATATTATATTGTTGTGCGATATCTATAGTTAGGTTTAAGCGCACTATTTTTATTGGATTATTTTGTCTGTGGCAAAAGAGCACAATTAAATAGCTGCAGCTGAACCAGTTTTTCCCATTAGTAAGCTGGTCCATATTGGCACTTTAGTAACCTATTGTTATAAATTGTTTAAAGAAAGCCATAAAAAGTCTGATTAGTTTGCGAGAAGCCATGTGCGGGACACAGCAAACATGTGGAAGATGCTATCTATGGCAGAAAAATAACACTGCACATCACCCTGAACACTCCATCCCCACGGTGAAACATGGTGATGGCAACATCATGTTGTGGGGATGCTTTTATTCAGAAGGGACTGGTAAGCTGGTCAGAGTTGATGGGAAGATGGATGAAGCCACACAGGGAAATCTTAGAAGAAAACCTGTTAGTCTGCTAAAGGCTTGCGACTAGTGTGGAGATTCACCTTCCAGCCGGACAATGACCCCAAACATACAGCCAGAGCTACAATAGAATGGTTTAGATCAAAGCACATTCATGTGTTAGAACGGCTCAGTCAAATCCAATTGAGAATCTGTGGCAAGACTTGAAAATTGCAAATCCCAAACTAGCTGTGCTTTGCTTCCATCTCTTAGATTTGTAGCACATTAAATTACCAATGTATTTCTTCAGTGATTTAATTTCAGAGCGGTGGTTTAGCGAACATGTAACACATGCTCTATTGTTTTCTAAGGCACCTTACTAAGAAACAATGACTGCAGTCAGCCTAATAATAAACCTGTATATTTCTCTTTTTATTCAACAGTTTAGCAGATGGAAAAGAATATCTCTTCCAAGCAAAAGATGAGGTAAGAAAATTTTTACAAATGGGGTGTGTAGGAGGTTGAGTGCCTAAAGTGGAGTTGCACAGCTACAGTATAGAAGGAGATATATATATATATATATATATATATATATATATATATATATAAATATATATATAAATATATATATATTAAAAATTTTTAGGGGTTCCAGCAAAACCTATGATTGCCCTTTCCAGAGCAAACCCAGAATACCTAGGTTAGGTATTCAAGCTCTGTTGCAGTGCACATTTTTCCAGACTTTAACGATTTAATCAATGTGCCTGATTTCATGGTCAAGTTGATGTGGTTCTGAGGCTATATTGCTCAACTTTGGTGTAGTCTGCCAAAAGCTTTCAGAACCTAGCTGTTCTGTCGGCTAGGGGTACTTGAATCCCAAGACTGGTTAAGCAAAATTACAAATGGTTTTAAAAAGGTAAAAAACATTAATATATGTACAGTGTTGTGAAAAGTATTTGCCCACTTCCTGATTTAATTGTTTTTGCATATTTGTCACACATAATGATTCAGATCATCAAACAAATGTAAAAATTGCACAAAGGTAACTGGAGTGAATCTAAAATGCGGTTTAAAATGATTTAATTGAAAAAAACCTGTCCAAACTTGCCTCTGGGTGAAAAGTAATTGCACCCCCCTTGCTAAATCATGAATGGACTGTGATTAACCACCTCAATACAGTGCACTTACGCCCCCTTCCTGTCCAGATCAGCTTTCAGCATTCAGTTTGAATGACAATTACTCAGTCATGCAACACTGTACCCATATGAAACTTGCTTCCTTTTTTCCACAGAAATAGAGCTTCCTTTTGGTGGTATTTAATCACTAATGTTTTTTTTTTAAACTTACATTTTGTGAAAAAAAATGCCTTTTTCTTTGTTTTTGTCATAAAATTTTGCTAATTAGTAATTTGTATATATACATTTTGGCCAAAATTTATACTGCTACATATTTTTGGTAAAATAACCCAAATTAGTGTATATTATTTGGTCTTTGTGAAAGTTAGAGTCTACAAACTATGATGCCAATCACTGAAAATTGATCACATCTGATCAGGCCTTCAGTACATCAGGTGAATCTAATTTCTTGAGACACTAACAGGACAGTGCAAATACCCCCCAAATTACCCCTTTTTAGAAAGTAGACATTCCAAGGTATTAAGTAGCATGGTGAGTTTTTTTAAGTTATTTTTTCCCACAATTCTTTGCAAAATTAAGATTTTTTTTTTTCTTTTAAATTGTCATATTATCAGGTTATTTCTCACACACAGCATATGCATACAACAAACTACACTCCAAAATACATTCTGCTACTCTTCCCGAGTATGGCAATACTCTTCCAGAAGTTTTTGGAAAATGTGGAAAAAATAAACTTTTTTTTTTTTTGCACAAAGTTGTCAATTTATACAATATTTCTAACATATAGCATGTATATAGCAAAAATCACACCCCAAAACACATTGTGCTACTCTTCCCGTGTATGGCAATACCACATGTGTAGGACTTTTACACAGCCTGGCCACATAGGCCGAACATTGAAGTAGAACCTTCAGGCGAGCTAGGAGCATAAATTTCGCATCTCATTTCATTCCTACCTATCATACTTGAAGGTCCTTGAGCACCAGAACAGTGGAATGACCCCATTTTGCAAAGCAAACACCCCAACATATATTCTATGAGGCATGAGCTGCAAATAGGTACTTGGGTACTCTGATGGGCTGGTGACAGGTACTTGGGTACTCTGATGGGCTGGTGACAGGTACTTGGGTACTCTGGGCTGGTGACAGGTACTTGGGTACTCTGATGGGCTGGTGACAGGTACTTTGGGTACTCTGGGCTGGTGACAGGTACTTGGGTACTCTGATGGGCTGGCGACAGGTACTTGGGTACTCTGATGGGCTGGTGACAGGTACTTGGGTACTCTGATGGGCTGGCGACAGGTACTTGGGTACTCTGATGGGCTGGCGGCAGGTACTTGGGTACTCTGATGGGCTGGCGACAGGTACTTGGGTACTCTGATGGGCGGGTGACTGGTACTCAGGTACTCGTCTGGGCTGTGACGGGTGCTCGTCTGGGCTGTGACGGGTGCTCGTCTGGGCTGTGACGGGTACTCTTTCTTGGGGGGGGGCAATCAGTGTGATTAGTGTACACTGTAAGCGGTAACGAGATGTTACCGCAATAGCCTCCTCACACACGATTGGTGTGTGAGGAGGAAAACCCGGTAACATCTCTTTACCACGGTTTGTTTACATTTAGTGATCAGCTGTGAAACTATCACAGCTGACCACGTGGCTAAACAGAACCTCCACAACCAGATCCATCCTCGCCACTAAGGCCATAGGATGGTACCTGGACCCTCGATTCAAGAACGAGGTTTTGCCTGTAAGCTTCACTCCAAGTGCTGGACCCTAGGAACCAGGACTCTCTTTGGTCTTGCAATATTACCTAAAGTTGTCCTGAGGGGTGCTATACAAGGCCCAAAGGAGCGGGACCCCCATGAAAAGGGCCCCAGTCTTTGAAGGTTTAAACTACGCTGCCCGCTGTGATGGGTGAAAGTTGGATCTGTCTGTTAAATCAGCAGTATCCTGCAGCAAGGACAAGGTAAGGGAAGAAGCTGTGCTTTTTCCTTCAATATACCTTAAAAATACCAAAATACCTTAAAACCTTTATGAACTTTTTTATATATTTTGTTTGTTTTGAATAGAGCGCTATATCATTGTCCATATACCTTAAAAATGTCTCCTCTATAGGGAGTAACTTACACTACGCTGCTTTAGCTGCATGGTTTAATTACAATCCAGCACTTCCACCTAGTAAGGGGAAACTCCCTGTTCCTCTGTGGTTTTAAAGACTATAAATCAGAGGGGCATGTCCGCAAGGTCACGTGGCGCTGTGTATGGATGTAATGTCCACACACAGCACTCCCCGCATAACTGAGGGGGAAGCGCTGAGGATGCCAATCAGGTTCCACCTGAGGCTTTATATCATGGACACTCATTTCAGAAAGACTTTTTAACTGAAGAGAGGCAGTTTGTCACACTAAGAGACACCAGAGCGCTGGACACGTAAGGCATTTCCAGGCAGGAAAAACTATTGTTACTTAGCAGCAAAAGAACTGTTATTTTGGTGACATTGTCTTTGCTAGAATTGTTGTCAAGCAAATATTTTGTGTATACCTCTGCCAGACCTACCGTAAAGGTACCTAAGGTGTCACTCCCAGGTGCTGTGAATCCCAGTTATGCCTCCATACTGTCTTCCTCTTTGGAGAGATCAGAAATGGCAGGCCAGGGTGAGTCATTGGAAGCTAGCGGTGGTGCAACTGCATCACGCACTTCAGTCGCTGTATGTGTGACTGAAGATGCATTTTTCTCTACCTTGCAAGGCTTAGAAGGAAGATTAGGGGCTTTAATCGCATCCTCCATCCAAGTGTATAGGAAGCGTCCTAGATCCCGCTCCCCCGCCTTAGACTCTTTACAGTCAGTGGAGGGTCCAAAAGAATTATGGGGTATTGCTCTCGTATGATCGGGAGGAAAAACATGCCGATTATTCCTCTGCGTAGGAAACAATACTTTAAGTTCCTACTTCACAATCTGAAGTACAGAGCCTTACAAAGATGGTTCGCTCTGCTTTCGTGCTACCCCTCAGTTAGCTGAAGGTCCATTCTCCTCCTTGGGTTCCTTGGTTTCCTGTCCACGCTTACTAAAAAAGCTTATTTACACCAAATGGGATTATGCAGATAAGAATTTTTCCCCTCCAAAGAGACTCTCAAGTCTCTATCCTATGGAAGAAAGATTCACTAAAAGATGGAAAGTTCCAGCAGTTGATGCTGCGATGTCCAATGTGAAAAAAAAATTGAACTTGCCCAGTGGACAATGCGCTCATGCTTAAAGATCCAACAGGTAAGAAGTTGGAAGGTCTTTTAAAATCCTCTTTTCCTTAGCAGGTACTGTTTCTCAGCCTGCAATTGCAGCTATAGGCATCTGTCAGTCCTTGAAGGACCAGTTCACAGATGAGCTCCCTGCACAACAAGCACAGGAACTGGCCAAGCTACCGAAAGCATTCTGCTTTGCTGTAGATGCTATGAAGGATTCTATTCACCAGGCATCACACCTTGCGCTTGAACATATGCAAAGGACCTTTGGTTAAAGGGTTGGTCAGCTGAAACGCCTTGTAAGAACCTTCTAACTAGTTTCCCCCTTTTAGGGAGAACAATTATTTGGCGATAGTTTGGATAAATACATTCAAACAATTTCCAGTGGAAAGAGTACTCTTTTGCCAGTCAAAAGAAAATATAAGCGTCCTTCATTTAAACTGTTTGGCCTCCACCATCAGACCAGGCATAAAGGAAGACCTGGGGCCGCAAGTCTGCAAAGCAGAATACAGGACCTTGTTATGAAGAGGCATCTCCCCTCACCAAGGCGGGGGGAAGACTTCTGATGTACTCAGAAGTCTAGCAAAGGGAGATTCAGGACAAATGGACTCTCTCCACAGTGTCTCTAGGATACAAGCTAGAGCTTCGAGAGTTTACACCGCCTCGTTTTCTGAGATCAAACATTCCCAAGGATCCAGGGAAAAGGCAATCCCTGTTGCAAGCATTAGACCGATTATTGGCTCAAGGGGTGATCAGACAGATTCCCCAACAAGAGCAAGGTTTGGGGTTTTACTCAAACCTATTTACGGCCCCAAAGCCAAATAGGGATATCAGACCAAGTCTAGATCTACTGAGTCTAAATCAGTTCCTGAAGTTCTGCTCCTTTTGCATGGAGTCAATCAAGTCAGTCATTTCCATCCTGCAAGGAGAACTTCTGGCATCCATCAACATCAGAGATGCATATCTGCATGCCCCTATATTTCCTCCTCACCAGAGGTTTCTGCGGTTCGAAGTAGAACAGAAGCATTTTCAGTTTATAGCCTTGCCCTTTGGGCTTGCAACAGCACCTCGGATATTAACAAAGGTATTAGCCCCACCTCTAGCCAGGTTAAGGGCACAGGGCATAACTGTCTTGGCTTAGATGATCCATTGTTAATAGACCAGTCAGTGGCTCGCTTGAAGCAAGGTGTAGCCATTACAAGCAGTTACCTGGAAGGTTTTGGTTGGATTCTCAACCTAAAGAAATCTTTCTAAGCCACTAAGAAGGCTGGAGTTTCTGGGCCTGATCATAGACACAGCCCAGAAAAGGGTGTTCTTGCCTCCCGCAAGGATCAGCTCCATACAAGAGCTGGTGAAGATGATCAGGTCGAAGAGAAATCATTTGCATCCTTCGCCTTTGCATGAGGTTGTTAGGGAAGATGGTAGCTTAAAACAGTATCCTGTCTGCTTGGAACAAAACGATTCAAGCTTTGGACTTGCCAATGTGGCAGTAACCAACTGAGGCTTTGGGACACTCATGGGGACAATCTTGGAGCCTACTGAAGGGAAAGTCCTTCAGATCAATTATCTGGAAGGTAGTAATGACAGATGGGGGGAGTAGGCGCCTTGCCCATCAACATCCTAGAGATTCTGGCAGTGTTATCTGGCTCTAGAAACCTGGACCTCCAGGTTAAAGAATTGTCTTGTGAGGATCCAATCCGACAGCTGTGGCATATATCAATCACCAAGGGGCACCAAGAGTCTCTCAGCTGAGAGAGATGAACCAGATTCTAACTTGGGCAGAAGAAAATGTCCCATGCCTATTGGCAGCTTTCATTCCCGGAGTAGAGAATTGGCAGGTGGACTATCTAAGTCGCCAGCTGTTATTTCTGGGGGAATGGTCTCTTTACCCTGAAGTGTTTCAGGCTGTTTTGCCAAAGATGGGGGACTCCGAACATAGACCTTCTAGCATCCAGATTCAACACAAAGCTAGTCAACTTTGTGTCCAGGACAAGGGACCCACTCGCATACAGAACAGATGTATTGGTGACCCCGTGGGATCAGTTCTCACTGATCTATGCATTTTCCCCCGATTCAGTTACTACCTCGAGTTCTTTGCAAGATCAAGCTGGAAAGAAAGTCTGTAATACTGGTAGCATCAGCATGGCCCAGAAGGTCATGGTATGCAGAGATCGTAAAGATGGCAGTGGAGGGTCCATGGCCCCTCCCACTAGGGCCAGACCTGCTATCTCAGGGGGCCGATATTCCATCCTACTTTACGAATGCTAAATTTAACGGCTTGGCTATTGAGACCCACATTCTGAAGAAACGTGGGCTTTCCAGGTCAGTTATCTCTACTTTGATTAATGCTAGGAAGCCAGCTTCGAGAGCTATATATTATAGAGACTGGAAAGCTCATGTTTCCTGGTGTGAATCCAAGGGTTGGCACCCTCGGAGATGTATCATAGACAGAATGTTTGCCTTTCTACAATTAAGCATAGAGATGAAGTTGGCCCTGAGTACTATTAAGGGCCAAGTCTCAGCCTTATCAATTTTTATTTCAAAGACCGCTTGCTATACATTCTTTAGTCCAGGGTTTCATGCAACGAGTGCTGCGGATTAATCCGCCAGTTAAATCACCCTTAAGTCCTTGGGACTTAAATTTAGTTTTGTCGGTGTTACAATAACAGCCATTTGAACCGTTACAGCATGTTCCCTTAGTCCTTCTGACTAGGAAGCTGATATTTTTGGTTGCTATATCCTCAGCAAGGAGGGTTTCAGAATTGGCTGCTCATTCTTGTAAAGAGCCATATTTGATTATTCATGAGAACAGATTGGTGTTGCGCCCTCCTCCAGGCTTTTTGCCAAAGGTCGTTTCAGGCTTTCATCTGAATGAAGATATTGTCCTGCCATGGTTTTTCCCAAGACCATGTTCCAAGGAAGAAAAGTCACCGCATTGTCTTGATCTCGTGAGAGCAGTGAAGATCTATTTAAAGAAAACTGCTCAGATTCGTAAGACTGATGTCTTATTCTTTTGCCAGAGTGTCCTAAAAAAGGACAGGCAGCGTCGAGATCCACTGTCGCTAAGTGGATTCGGGAAGTTTTATAATTCAAACTTATGATTTAAAGGGAAAGATTCCCCCATTTCAAGTTAAGGCACACTCTACCAGAGCGGTTGGTGCTTTTTGGGCAGTGCGTCACCAGGCCTCCGATCTGCAAGGCCGCGACTTGGTCTTCAGTACATACATTTGCAAAATGTTATCAAGTGGATGTAAGATGGAATGAGGATATCGCCTTCGGGCGCAATGTTCTGCAGGCAGCAGTATAAGTCCTCAGGTCTGGGGGTTACCCTACGGGTTGTGCCTCCCTCCCCTCAAGTAGCATTGCTATGGGACATCCCACTAAGTAAATACTTGAGGCTCTGTGTCCTATGATGTATGATAAAGAAAATAGGATTTTTAAAAGGGCTTACCTGTAAAATCCTTTTCTTGGAGTACATCATCATGGGACACAGAGGTTCCCCCTCTGTTTTATGGGGTGAGAGTATATTGCTTATATTGCTTGGCTACAAGTGCTCCTGGAAGGAGGAGGGGTTATATAGGGGAGTCAACTTCCTGTATTGGTTATACCAGTGTCAACACCTGAAGGTAGGCCCATAACCCACTAAGTAAATACTTGAGGCTCTGTGTCCTATGATGTACTCCAAGAAAAGGATTTTACAGGTAAGCTGTTTTAAAAATCCTATTTTTCTGTGTATTTGTTTGAATGGAATTCGGCTTTAGGCAAAACTATTTTTGCCCCACGATGCTCATCTATAAATTACCTTAAAATGGTTGTAAACCTCAGCTTGTGTACTTGTATCAATTAGGGCCACTAAATGTCTTTGCTGCTTTCTTCCTCTGCTGTAACTTGAGTCACTTCTGTTGATTGACAGCCTCAGCTGTGCTCCTGTGTGCTGTGTGAAATGGTGTGTGTATAATCAGCTCTAAGCTCTGCAGAGTGTAACTTCAGCTCTCCGTCCCATTTTTTTCTGACCACTCAGACAAGCTTTATGAATTCTGAACTTTCAGCGGCTGAAGAGACCTCACATAAACAGGGTACACCTTTATGTAGGAGGATCTGTTTTATCTCTGTGTATCACCAGTCACTTCACTGGATATATGTAAGGGTTTACAACCACTTCAAGGATTGAAGTTGTGCAGCTTTGCAAGAGACGATTGCAGGGTTAAAATGGTCCTCGCCCAATGTTTATATGGCAGTGACATCGGAATTAAAGAATGAGGTTTTATGTATATTTTTAACAGTTGGAAGTATTTATTCAAGGCACTTTCACCATAAATACCAATGTTGTATATTCCTTTTGCTACTGCTCTACCTAAGTGTTTTGCAGCATGGAAATGGACAGTGTTGCAGTATTGTGGCCCTTGAACATTATAACATTTTCAAACAAGCTGAAAGACATAAGATTTTCAAAATATGACAAACCAAGTCCTTACAAGGAATACTGATAGCATAGAGCAGTACCTATTTACCTAATTTGAACTGCAATCCTGTCATGTGATGCTTATGACCTGAACTGCAAACATCTGTACTGTAAGGCAACCTTTTTTCTTTTTTTTTTTTTTTATGAATCTCTCCAAAAAAGGATGACTATTGTAATATGTATTAAATGCTAAAATAAACATCTTGGCTAACATAGAACACATTTTAAAGTAATGGTTACCTTTTTTTTTTCCCTCCCTCACAGGCTGAAATGAGTAGTTGGATGCGCGTGATCAATGTCTCACTACCTTCCTCTCCTGGTGACAACTCAGACCATTCCCCCAGTGCACCCAAAGGTTTAACACGGGCAATGACTATGCCACCAGTGTCCCCCAATAGTGCCACAGAGGCCATGGTAACACTACGCAACAAGGAAGGAAAAGAGAAGGACAGAGAAAAACGCTTTAGTTTCTTTAAGAAGAAGTGAATCCTGTGATGGCTGTCAGTACATGCTCCTCTGATCAGATCCTCACTGCTTATAAGGCCCTAACAAGCCAACAGCATGGGATCTTTGGAAAAGGGAGGGGCTAGGGTGGATGTGTGGGTGAAAAAAAATGACAACTGCATTTTATATATTAAGCATATTATTCACCTCCAATGATGAAGAGACTTTAATGCCGTCAACTGCAACATAAATTGTGGCATCCTAGCCAGCAGCTCCTGTTGCACTGAAAATAATTGGGTGGGGGAGCTTTTTGCAGCTCTTTTAATAAGGTATATGAGCTGTTTGGGGGCGGGGCGTCATTATTCCATCTTCATTAAATTCCTTTGTCTGTGTGGGGTTGTTTATTGTCTCTACAAGCATGTCCAGCCATGGTCTTTTACATGACATCAAGCATTGGAGATAAGGTGCACATTTAGCAGTGTACAGTGGAGATGCAATAAACTGAAAGAACTCAACCATGTGATGCCTCTTACTGACATGAAGACATTGGATTCTTATTGTCAGATGGCTTAATTCTAACAGGGTATATATAGTCATGCATGAATGTTGTATTCCTTATACTCACAAGTACTGACAACGTGTTATCAGTACTGCAGTTGTACCGATGATTCTTTAAAAAGCAGATCTACTAAATACTGCCAGCAACTAGGCAAGCTGAATTATGTGTCACAGGTTCCCTGATAGTGAAATTACATATGGTTGCAAGTGAACCTGTTACTCTAGCTAATATGTGTACACTGCCAGTTTACTTTAAATGGACACTATTATCTGTAAAAATACATTTTTGATTAGTTTTGTTTTAATATCATCCATTTGTGATTTATTTATGATGTACTGTATAGAGCCTAGGGCTAGTCACACTTCTGCTTTTTTTTTTTTTTTTTAAACCTATCATCCAGGTAGACAGCTGAAAAGCTTAAACTTTAGCAGCACAAGGTTTTGTTTAACCAAATTCTGTACTTCACAGCAGTTGCAACAAGTGTGGCCCTCAACATGTCCAGATCGGCCTGAAAAGTAGCTTTCTTTTTGTAAGTTTGCTGTTAGTAAAATAGATCACATCTCTGTAAAATGTTAAGATGAGACACAGGTGTGCACAGCCTATTGCATTAGGGTGTGCACCCCAAAGCTCAAACATGCATTTGTCCATGGACATATATGGACAGGAAAAAAGTGCCTGTTTTTTTTTTTTTACAACCCGTCTGTAAATTTAAGGATAGTTTGGGAATACAAAGCTGGGGTGTACACATGCTGCCACTGTGATGCTTTGTTTTGTGACCGTGACAGGAAATATAACCTCTTGCTTTCTGTGGTGACAGTACCTGCTGAACATGACCCATTCAAGTGATTGGAGCTGCTATGCAAGCACCTCGCAAATGTGTGCAATGCAGGTGGTTGTATTATACTCATGCACAGTTCTAGGGGTTAAAGCAGGTGGTGTGGAGGTGATGCAATGCCTCCTCACTGCCTGTCAAATGCTCTCTTAAGAGCATTCTGAATGCAGATTGCTTTTCAAAGACCAAAGTACATGTAAACGAGTCCCTAAAGAGATGCTGGGGCTGACCAGGAAGGGGTTAAAACAGAAACATCACCCTCTTGTGAGCAAAAACCCCATCAGTTTATCCAAATAGCAGATTTGTAGTCATCCCCCCAATAGTACTTAAATGGGGGATTAGGGTGTGCACGCCTATAAGGTTGGCTTTGCACAGACAAATATTGGCACAATGATGACATTCACAAGTTTGCAATCAGTAAAATTGTCAATGACATTGTGCTCACTTATTCAAGTGTTTAATGTTATCCAGTAAATGTTATTTATTTGTTGGAACTTGGGGATTAATAGGAAGAAGGGATTTTTTTATTCAGTCAATTTAACAGCAGTTGAAGAGCCTCTGCTTGTCAATCGTAGCATTTTCTCCCTATCAGACACAGCACCTCCACCATCAACCAGAGCCAGCACTCACCTTGCCGGACTCCCTCTTACATTAGTTACAGCCCTCTCCTGTAACACCGGCACCCTCCGATTCTCAATGATTGCAACCTCCTATAATCAGCTGCAGTTCCCTATCAATCACAACTCACTCTTTTTTATGTAGCACATACAAGGCTGCACTCTGTTCTTTCAGGCTAAACACCCCCTAGTGGGATTAATCACAAAACAGAGGGAGGAGTGGTTTGGAGTGAATTGTTAATGCTGAAATTTAAAAGTTAACGTTGATTTTAATCCAAAGGATATGAGTGCAGCCTTGTAAGTGCAACGTGACTCTTGAGGGGAAGGGGTGGATGTCACGAATCCCAGAGGCACCTGTGACTGGATGCAGGGCCTGGAGCAGTATACAAGCTGTGAGTAAACTAGCTCTCCTTGGTGGAGATCTCTGTAGTGTCCCTCCCCCACATTCATTAAAAATATCACACATTTACAAATCTCCTTCTTCAGCCACCATACAGTACACATACTGGTGATGGTTACATAATCTACATGAAACAAGCTGAAACAAGCTCCCCTCCAATGTTGGCCTCCTTTGCTGATGAATAGAAAGAAGGAGGAGTTATGTCCAAGAGAGCTGCAGCTCAATTGGCTAAAGGAGTCTACTGATGAACTGCAACAAGGTGAGGTTCACTAGGCTGTGCTCTGGATGACAGCCAAGTGATGGAAGGACTCTTGAATGAGGGACTGGTCATCGCTGCACCTTCATTAGGTTGTGACTGGAGCCTTCTATTCCTCCTCAAAGGTGTCCAGTAGGCAAACACCTTGGGCTACACAAAGGATTGTGCATTGGGCACCAGATATGTAATGTCTATGGAGGTTACAGCACACCACCTTCTGCTACACTGCTGTTAGCTCTCCTGGCCAGGGGCACTTATGTTCACTGCCACCTCATAATTGGTGCTTTAGGAGTCTCCCAGGAGCATCTTGTGGCACATAGTTTATTATTCATGTGTCCCAATCATCTCCCTTATTAATGCTTGATTTTGTGGATATATTAGTAACAACATATTACACAATAAAAATGTAAAAAATAACTGATATTAAACAAAGTTACATATTACCATTACTGTGGACATGTCAGGCTAAATTCAAAGTGATGCTAGTGTCCATTTACAAATGCCCATGGATTAAAGGCTTCAGGTTCAGTTAATTAATGAGAATTTTTATAGGGCAATTAGACTAAAGAATGTAATTTGGAAACTCTAGTGATAGACCATTGAAGTTATTTAGTGTGGAAAAAAATTGCACAATTACCAACCTAACATTGAGCGCAACAATCAACATAATAAATACATATCGGGAATAAGCGATATTTAAAAAAAAAACACACACACACACGTATATTGGCAGTGTATAGAAACACCTACACATGAATACAAACACAGAGTCCCGGCAATGCAAAAATTTATAATAGTTGATGAAAATGAAAAAGGGATGATAAGCACCAACGGCAGCTCCCTTAGGAGTAGAAGCAATTATGCTGGAAGACAATAGAAAAGGAAACAAGGTGTGCGAATCTGTGTGCAGTACCAAAAACAGCTTTAATGGAAATATGTAAAGGTGGCCAAATGGCTACTCACAATTACTCAATAAGAGTTAGGCATGTAAACAAATGTAGCTTGTCCATAGGCAATCCGCAGCTTTCCACAGTGGGGCATCCCAGCGATGTAGGGAGACGGCTCTCCAGATGGTAATGGTAGGGCGATCTGAGGTCTTCGGTTGGTGGGAGCTCTGCCATAGGGGGTACAAGGAGTCCCAGGTGTCAGCAAAGGCTGCGCGCCGTCCATTTCAAATACCGGGAATCAGAAGTGGACCAACGTTGGACGCACACCTCACTGGAGGCTTTCCGCATCTCGGCCTCCAGTGAGGTGTGCGTTCTACGCTGGTCCACTTCCATTTTCCGGTGTTTGAAACAGACGGCACACAGCCTTTGCTGACACCTGGGACTCCTTGTACCCCCTACTGCAGCGCTCCCACCAGCCAGACCACAGATCGCCCTACCATTACCATCTGGAAAGCCGTCTTACTACATCACTGGGATGCCCTACTGTGGAAAGCTGCGGATTGCCTATGGACAAACTACGTGTATTTATATGCCTAACTCTTATTGAGTAATTGTGAGCAACCCTTTGGCCACCTCTTACATATTTCCATTAAAGCAGTTTTTTGATACTGCACTTAGATTGGCGCATCTTGTTTGCTTTTCTTTTCCATGAATATATGGTACTGTGGGTCATAGTGAATCACTTATCTGTGCATGGTCATCAGCTGCAAGCATATATTGGTATTTATCTGGAGAGAAAATGATCATTCTGCAAGCAGGTTACTGATGTGCATTATTTTTTACTGGTTTTGTCAGGCCATCAGTTCAACCTTTTTGACAATTGTGCAAATGTCCACTTTATGGAGCTTTCAGAAACGTAAAGTTCCTATACCTAGCCTGTGCTTGCTGGATGTTGCTAATTCAAGACGCCCAGAAGCAGAACTTGTTCTGGGGCAGGCATGTCACTGTGCTTGATTCTGCAGGTATGTGCAGGTATGTGCTTTGACTCGCTAGCATAATCAAGGCCAACCTCCGGTTCTAGATGGGGCCTGAAGCATACTGAAAAATAAGTGTACTTCGAGTTTTTCAAAGTGCCGAAGTAAGGACAGGGCTTTAGCCTGTGACCCCAATTGGTCCTTTGTGTCGCCCCTTTTTTTTAATATGCACCTAGAATATACTGGGTCCTTCTTCATAGAAGTCTGGAGGAGTTTTGTAACAATGACGAAAGAGAAACGTAGGATTTCAGCACAAATATTATGCTCCCTTGGGGCCTTCTCACCAGTGGTGTCTGTGACCTTTTTTGTTATGCCTTTTGTTTTTGAGTGCAACACAGTTTACATAGTTACATAGCAACAATATTTGTTGTGGAGCCAAAATCAACAGAATTCAAAACTAATAAGGCCCCTTTCACACATGCGGATGGTATGTCCGTATTTCATCCATCCATTTGCGGATGAAATACGGACATACATGCATCCCTATGGGATAGCGGGTGTCTGCGGATGAACTGTCCGATTCTGCAAACGGAGGAAAATCCTATTTTTCTATCCGTCTGGAGAGCGGATCGGATGAACACTGACAGACGGTCTGTGTTCATCCCGAACCCCATAGAGGAGAGCGGAGAGCTGACAGGGCGGTCCCTGCAAAGTGTGTGGAGACCGCCCTGTTATCCGCCGGCTCAGCGGGGACAACGGAGCGAACCCCGCTGAGCGAGCGGATCATCACGGGGCGGATCATTACTGATCCGCCCCGTGTGAAAGGGGCCTAAGGCAGCCCTTAAAACATCTGGCCTGTAAGTTCATAAATATAAAAATGTATTACTGTGTAAAATATTACAGTAAGGAATGTGGCACAACTGAATATTGATCCATAAGCCATTTCATGTTTTAGGGCTTTGTCACAAGGTTATTAGAACTACTGCTCTTGGAGAAGCCATGTAGGCTAAAAAAAAAAAAAGTATTAAACACATAGCTTATATAGGTGATAGATTTAAGTGAAGTTTTTCAGGAGTCGTTAGTTTTAAGAAAAGATGCTGCTCTACTGTACACACAAGCTTGCCAAGTCGTGAATTTAAGCAAACTTATCACAGCTGATCAAGAGCTGAGACACATTTTGCACTTAAAATGCTTAACCATCAACCCCTTTACTTTTGATTGCATCTAAATATATATTCATATATATTTTTACTGTATGACTAACCAATATATATTTACCCACCTCATATCACATAAAAGCAACTAATTGGCAAATATTGAAAACAGGAAGGAAGGAAATGCGAGATATCAAAAACACTAATGTGGCTAGTTAGTGGATATCTCAGGTATGACCATGTCAAATGGTGCCATCATCCTTAATGAATAACGATTGCAGGAAGGACTGGATGGGGACTTTGGGATTTTAAAGGCACCAGTAAATAAATTCAAAAGAAATGTCTTTCTAATCAATCGGTATTGGTTTTATATAAATTTATTCAAAAAATAGAAAATCATACAAATAGAAAAGGTTAAAAAAGACTGTTAGACATAAGAAATAGATCTACTCGCATAGGGAGGCTGCATCAGTATACCTTATGCTTAAGCCGAGATTTTCAGCCTCTTTTTTGAGGCTGAAAGTGCCCCCCTCGGCTTATACTCGAGTCATCGCTGTCTGCCCGCTCGATCAGCGTGTCGAGCAGACAGACAGCGGCCATTCTATAATTCAAAAGCCGCGCCTCCGGCTCCGCCTTCGCCTGTGATAGGCGGAACACTGAATTTCCCAGCAGCCTGTGTTCCGCCTATCACGGACATCGTATCATCCTCGTACTACGGACGAGGATGATACGATGTACGTGATAGGCGGAACACAGGCTGCTGGGAAATTCAGTGTTCCGCCTATCACAGGCGAAGGCGGCGGCGCAGCTTTTGAATTTTACAATGGCCGCCGAGGCGCCGACGAAGAGGGCACGGGACGGAGGCAAGGCAAGGCACGGCACGGGACGGGACGGGACGGAGGCAAGGCACGGCGGCAAGGCACGGAGGCAAGGAGGCAAGGCACGGGACGGAGGCTCGGGACAAAGGCTCGGGACAAAGGCTCGGGACACAGGTAGGCTGGACACACACACACACACACACACACACACACACACACACACACACACACACACACACACACACACACACGGATGGATACACACACACACAGGGATGGATGGATGGAGACACACACACACAGGGATGGATGGATGGATGGACACACACACACACAGGGATGGATGGACGGACACACAGGGATGGACGGACACACAGGGATGGACGGACACACAGGGATGGACGGACACACACACAGGGATGGACAGGCATGTCTCACCCTCGGCTTATACACGAGTCAATAAGTTTGCCAGTTTTTTTGGGGGTAAATTGGGGGCCTCGGCTTATATTCGGGTCGGCCTATACTCGAGTATATACGGTACATATCAAGGTTCAAAAAATAGAGATTCCATGTCTAACAGTCTTTTTTAACCTTTTCTATTTGTATGATTTTCTATTTTTGGAATAAATTTATATAAAACCAATACTGATTGATTAGAAAGAAATTTCTTTTGAATTTATTACTGGTGCCTTTAAAATCCCAAAGTCCCCATCCAGTCCTTCCTGTAATTGGCAAGTATGTAGAGCTCACTTTTGTAAAGTTTTACTAAAGGTAAATTTTACATTTTTAAATTGCAAATGTAGATTTTTAAACCACTATTTATTATAACACACAAAGTACTGTAGGGTAGAGGAGTGCTGACAACTGTATTGTACATAGTTCCTACAATGAAAGCTTTACCCTAGCTTTAAAGCCCAACTCCAGCTATAGCTCCTTTTTCCTTTTAAACATTTGCTGGAGTACAATTTAAAAAATTGCCCAGAGTTGGACAGCTACCCAACTATGATGCATTTCATTTGGCTGATACTAAGCGGTTAATTTATAATGTAGAATTTGCACAACTGTTCGCCCAGTGAAAGAGCATGTACATCTGTTTTGTGCAATTGGGGCAAAAAACTAAAGTAAAAAAGTCTATCCTATGATGTTCGAATGTTACATAGTTACTAAGGTTGAATAAAGACACCAGTCCACCCAGTTCAACCTGAGTGAGTGTCTACAATTGTCCCTATCCCTGTACATTGCACACTCATATCGGTCCCTACCCTAAATCATGTATTTAGGGTAGGGATCGATGTAAATGATTTTAAACGAAAAATGCTGCATTTGGCCATAAGAATGGCCTAAGTATCCTAAGAATTTCTTAATTTATTTGGCTTGATCTAGTGCCCAAATGCAGTATTTTCTATTTTATTTCAGTGATTTACATTTGAACAGCACAGGTTATAGCCGATTTACATGAATTGTTTGCCCTATTTGCACAGAACATGCACTGGGTGAATGGCTATGCAGATTTTATATAAATCAACTGCTAACCATCATGTGAACCATTATTTAATCATTATGTGAATTAATGAATTCTCCCTCTCTCCCAAGGTGGGTCCAGAAAAGAAAGTAAGCATGTATAATTGGCACACGTTTTTGTTTTAATCTGCAGTTGAAGTTTATTATTACAAAACTGGGCTGGATTGTGTGATTAAAGTAGACAGAGAAGTTAATGCTCTTTCAAGGAGCGTATTAGTATAGCCTCTCAATATCTATGGTGCAAAAAGCAGGAAAAGCTCTGCAATAAAGTATGATAAATTACATGCAACGCATAAAGTAAACCTGGAGGTGTTCTTTCCCAACTGATGTGGAGTTTCACTTTAAACTAAATCTATCACTTTCCAGTTTAACTCCTAACCTGCTGTGGAGTCTGCCTAAAAACTAGCACTGGCTCTTGATGCCCAGTGATAGAAGACACATTGGCCCCTTTAAGAAATAGGGTAAAGACAGCCTTCAGAGTGAGGTAAGGAGCCTTACAAAAGTGACAGATTTCCATTTAAATGCTTAAAGTGTTAGTAAACCCACAACCATAAAATCAGTCTATTTGAAGTAAAACACGCTTGGTATAATCACTGTGGAACCTCAGGGGTTAATCCTCTGCATTGGGTGAAAGGGCTGTTTGATCCTGTCTCCTCTGATCCTCTTCTCCTTCCACTGTCCCCAATATATTTCCTGATAATACAGAACCAGGGGACCGCCTGCACATGCTCAGTTTGGTGTGTATTACTAAAGTTTTTGGTTTTTCTTGGGAAGCGTGCATGTGCTGAGCACAGGGCCAATCAGCTCTGTCCAGATAGAGAGCTGGGGTCTTGCATTCTGATAGGACAGTTTGCGCATAATGAAAACTCCTCCTACAAGCTTTAAATAGTGCTCAGACACTCATAGAACTCACAAGACTGCTATATATTGCTGATGAGAAAAGGTATTTAGCAGTTTAGCGTGCATGTGCTCAGCACAGGGCCAATCAGCTCTGTCCAGATAAAGAGCTGGGGTCTTGCATTCTGATAGGACAGTTTGCGCATAATGAAAACTCCTCCTACAAGCTTTAAATAGTGCTCAGACACTCATAGAACTCACAAGACTGCTATATATTGCTGATGAGAAAAGGTATTTAGCAGTTTATATTTTCTAAAATAATTGCATTTCCATGTACTGTGGGAGACCAGATATAGTGAATGCAGGGTCCTGGTAACACTTTAACCTTGCAGAAATATGTTGGTTTTTTTTTTGTTTTGTTTTGTTAACCCGGGTATCGGCACTGGTATGTGCAAGAGAGCTAGAGCAAGTTTCAGCTATACATTTTGAAAAGGACCTGTAAGGGAAGAAATACTGATTTTATGGGCATGTTATGGGGCTGTCATGATACTAGCTTTACTTGGTGAGCAAGCAGAGCAGTGTTTTGGCTTTTCAAACATTGTGCATATTTATATCAGTTCAGAGACTGAATTGATGGTGAAACTAGATAAGATGGAATTTCAGGAAGTCCATAAAGGCGGCTTTCATATTTTTTCTGAATGAACAAGTGATGTCTGACATCTAAAACTGTCCACTTCAGCACACTCTGGCATTAACCATACAATGTATTGGACAATGAAGACTGTCTAAGGAATCGCCTTCATATGAAAGACTGCATGGGTCTTGTTTGGTCTGACAACATGATAATTAAAGGTTTTGGGTTTGGTTTTGCTATTGATGTTTAAAGGTAAAGAAATGCTCTATTTTACGGACAACATAAAAAAAATTGGCAAGCCCATTTAAATGTTTTCTCCTTTCTTCATCTTGTGTGAGGTGACTGTTTCCCAATAAACCGATTATGATAACAAAGAGTGATTTAAACTTTTGTAATCAGACCATACTTTATATATTAAAATGTAATGAAAAAGGACACACTTGGCTAGTTATTGTTTGGGTAGATATTTTCTTCAAAATTGCCTTTTTCTTTCTCTTAAGGCTGCATTCACACCTGGGTTTTTTTGGGGGGCATTTTATGAGCTGACAACATTTAACAAGCAAAATCCTATTCATTTCAAATATTCATTGCACCCGTTCACATCTGAGAGTTTTGACACCAGAAGCAAAATGCCTGAAAAACGCCCTAAGCTTAAAAAAAAGAACATGAGCTTCTTTGGGGCAGATTACACATGTATTTCTGCCTTTTACATTGGAGATCTGAACAAAATTGCGGTAAAATCACAGTAAAATTTGAAACGCTCAGGTGTGAATGCAACATAAAGTTTGTCTTTATCGTACATCATGGGACACAGACTTAAGTAAATGCTTAATGGGTTATATAGGCCATCTTTGGGTGTTGACACTGGTTATACCCAATCAAGGAAGTTCACTTCCTATATTGCCCCTCCTCCTTCCAGGAGCACATCGTTTTTTTCATGAGTGTCTAAGGTGTTGGTCACGAGTGAAGATGTGCTCTGAGGAGCTCCACTGGAGGGATCCATGCAGGATTACAAATAGCCTCCATAAAGACCAGATATATAAAATACATAAAGACCAGAAATATGAAAGCCGCCTTTATGGACTTCCTGAAAGTTTAGTTTCTTCCTTGGGTTCCTTAAAACCCTCTCAACCTTTGCATGCGTTTCCTGAACATCCATTAATAGAACAGCTTATTTTTGCTGAATGGGATCACCCGGATAAGCATTTGTCTCCCTCCTAAGAAATTTGCAATTGTCTATTCCCTGGAGGAGAAATTCTGCAAAAGATAGAAAAATACCAGCAGTTGACGCTGCAATTTCCAATGTGAATAAAGGCCTAACTTGTCTAGTAGGCAATGAACAGATGCTTAAGGATCCAACAGATAAGGAGTTGGAATCCCTGTTAAGATCTACTTTTTCCATGGCAGATGCCATCACTCAGTCTGCACTCGCCGCAATAAGCATCTGTCAATCCCTAAAGGACCAATTTAAACAGGCCTTTAGAGAGCTTCCTGCACAACAAGTTTGGGATTTGGCTGAACTACCAAAAGTGTCCTGCCTTATGCTTGTGCATATATGTAGAATTCCGTGGTTAAAAAATTTGGTCAGCTGAAGCACCATGTAAAGACCTCCTAACTGAGCTCCCTTTTCATGGGGAGCGACTATTTGGAGAAAACTTAGGCAAATCTATCCAAACAATTTCTAGTGGGAAAAGTACTTTTTTGCCAGTCAAAAGAAAGTATAAACGCCCTTCATTTAAACGGGCTCTTTTCCCCTACGCCAGGGGCTTTCACCTCTAGGCAAGGGTGACTGCTTCTGCCGTCACACTCTAGAGGAAGATCTCAGTCAGACCCAGGCTTAAAAGACGTCCCGGGGTCAGAAACCCTCAAGCCATAATCCTAAAGCCTCGTTATGAAGAGGCAACCCCCCTCACCACGGTGGGGGGCAGATTTCTGCAGGTTTCAGAAGTCAAAAAAAAAGAAATTCAGGACAGATGGGTCATCTCCATGGTAATGCTGGGGGACAATCTGGAATTTCCACTGTCTCGGTTCCTGAGGTCAAGCGTTCCCATCCAGAGAAAAGACCATCCCTGTTTCAGGCACTAGACCGCTTAATATCTTGGGGTTTTTATTTAAACTTTATGATACTGAAACAAAATGGAGATGTCAGACCCATTCTAGATCTAAGAAATCTAAATCGGTTCCTGAAGATCCGCTCCTTTCACATAGAGACAATCAGGTTAGCGGTTTATATCCTCCTAGGAGGAGAACTTCTGGCATCAGTTGACATCAGGGATGCATACCTGCATGTCCCTTTATTTCCCGCTCATCAAAAGTTTGTGCGGCTCGAGTTAGAACAGCAGAATTTCCAGTTTGTTGCCCTGCCCTTCGGGCTAACGACAGCGCCCCGGGTGTTTGCAAAAGTGCTGGCCCCACCTCTAGCCAGGTTAAGGGCACAGGGCATAACAGTCATAGCGTACCTAGACTATCTTTTACTAATGGATCAGTCTGTGGCTCATTTAGAACAAAGCGTACACACTACAACCAACTATCTGAGGAGTTGGGTTGGATTCTCAACCTAGAGAAATCTTCCTTAATACCGCTAAAAAAAGCTGGAGTACTTGGGCCTCAGGTAAAGATCAACTCCATAAGAGTTGGTGTGGATGGTCGGGGTCAAACGGCGATCCCTCCATTTGCTTTTGCATGAGATTGCTAAGAACCATGGTGGCTTAATTCTAAGCAGTTCCCTATGTCCAGTTTCATTTAAGACTGTTGCTGCTTGGAACAAAACAATTCAATCTTTAGACTTGCCAATGCAGCTGTCCCCAAGAGTGTCCCAAAGCCTCACTTGGTTACTAACCCAGAATCTGCTGAAAGGGAAATCCTTCAAACCAGTCATCTGGAAAGTGGTAACAATGGATGCCAGCCTTTCAGGCTGTGGGGCAGTACTAGAAAAGACAACTGTCCAGGGACAATGGTCAAGAACCTGAAAAGTCCATAAATATCCTAGAGATTCGGGCAGTACGTTTGGCTCTAAAGACCTGGACTTTCAAGTTATAGGATTGTCCTGTCAGGATTCAATCTGACAATGCCACAGCTGTGGCCTATATCAATCACCAAGTAGGCACTGAAAGTCTCTCAGCGCAGAGAGAGGTGAACAGTAGTCTAATCTGGGCATAAAGGAATGTTCCTATCGGCAGTCTTCATCCCGGGAGTAGAGAATTGGCAGGCGAACTACTTAAGTCACCAGCAGTTATTCCCAAGGGAATGATCTCTTCACCCTGACATATTTTGGGCTGTTTGCCAAAGATGGGGGACTCCAGACGTAGATCTTCTAGCGTCCAGGTTCAACATGAAGTTGGTCAACTTTAAGGCCAAAACAAGGGATTCATTCTCATGCAGATCGGATGCGTTTGTGACCCTGCGGGATCAGTTCTCACTGATCTATGCATACACTCCTATTCAGTTCCTCGACTTTTTTGCAGGATCAAGCTGGAAAGAAGGCCAGTAATTCTGGTGGCACCAGCATGGCCCAGAAGGTTATGGTCTTCAGAAATTGTAAAGATGGCAGTGGAGGGCCCATGGTCCCTCCAACTACGGCCAGATCTGCTCTCACAGGGACCGATATTCCATCCTACCTTCTGGTCTCTAAATTTAACGGCTTGGCTATTGAAACCCGCATTTTGAAGAAACGTGGGCTTTCCGTGTCGGTTATCTCTACCCTGATTAATGCAGAACTATATATTATAGACTCTGAAGGGCTTATGTTTCCTGGTGTGAATCTAAGGGTTGGCACCCCTCAGAGATATATCATAGGCAGAATTCTTGCCTTTCTACAATTAGGGGTAGAAATGAAATTGGCTTGAGTACTATTAAAGGCCAAATCTCAGCTTTATCTGTCTTATTTCAAAAGACCACTTGCTACTCATTCTTTAGTCTGGGGTTTTATACAAGGGGTGACATGGCTAGTCCACCCGTCAAACCTTCCTTGATCCCTTGGGACTTGAACTTAGTTTTGTCTGTGTTAAAAAAAAAAAAAACAGCAAAAAATAAATCAAAATCTGAGTAATAGTCAATTAGTCGATGTATGGAGGGTACAACATCCAAAACAACGGGACTATACGTTTTACTCCCCCGTGCACGGGACCTATTCTAGGATAGATTATATCTTTGTGGAACATAGAGTATTAGAGACCGTGAAAGAAACGAGTATTGAAATAACAACAGTCAGACCATGCTCCTGTAAAAATGAAAATGCAGATCCCTGGCTATAACAAACAAGTTAATAGGTGGCGGCTAAACGAAGACTTAATTCTAGATCAAGAGGGAGGGGAAGTAATAAGGGGAGAACTAGAAGAAGAACGAGACCGAGGGGATATCTGGGCATGTCCTATGGGACGCCCATAAAGCGTATATCCGTGGGATTTTGATGGCTTTGGGGTCGTGGAAAAAAAAAAAAGAACGTGCCGCAAAGAGTAATAAACTAAGGGAAGAAATCCTGAACATAGAACAACAGCATAAACAAGGTACTGTGGATAAAGTATACCAAAAATTATTATCTAAAAGGGAGGAATTACGGAGGTTAATGGAACAAGAAAGAAGTTCTTAACCAACTAGAGAGAGTCCGATATCAAGATTGGAATAAACCCACTAAATACCTAGCCAAAGTGCTTCAAAAGAAAAAGGCTACTAATTATATAGAGAAAATTCAAACGGAATGTGGGAAAATGGTGCATACAACAAAAGAAATAGCAGAATCATTCAAAGCATACTACGAGAGATTATACGCAGTGGAAAATAAGGAGAAGAAGATAGATGGGAAAATAAAAGAAACAGAAGCATATCTTAAGAAAGCTAGACTCCCCAAGATTGACGTGATAGAGAAAGACATCTTAGATAGCCCTATAACAGAAACAGAAATAAATAAGGCGTTAATGGATTCAGCTCAGGGGAAAAGCCCTGGACCTGACGGATTGACAATTGGGTACTATAAAAGGTTCAAAGACATTCTGATACCGAGACTATGTAAATATATGAACGGAATCGGGACAGAGTATGAACTGAGTAAGGAGGCATTGATAGCCTCAATTACTGTCATTAGGAAGGAAGGAACAGATGAGACCAAGTGCTCTAGTTATAGACCAATATCACTGTTAAATGCAGATACTAAACTATTTGCCAAAGTATTGGCAACTAGGACGAAGACAGTAATGAACTCACTGGTACACCCTGACCAGGTAGGGTTTGTCCCTGGAAGGGAGGGCAAAGATAACGGGGTTAGAACCCTATTGGTGCTATCTCAGAGGGAGGAGACGGAACCCCCGGCCTTATTACTGTCGACAGATGCACAAAAGGCTTTCGACAGGGTCGATTGGAGATTTGTTTTTGACACTTGAAATAATGGGTCTCGGGCCAAGGATGGCCAAATGGATTAAATCCCTGTATCATCACCCAACAGCAACTATAAATATAAACGGGTTTCCCTCCCCTCCCTTTGAGATGGAAAACGGGACTAGACAGGGATGTCCACTTTCACCCCTTCTTTTTGTACTCACGCTAGAGCCCTTACTCTCGACGGTTAGAAATAATCCAGAGATAACCGGAATTATGGCGGGGCAGGAGGAGCATAAACTAGCAGCATATGCGGATGATGTATTGTTTTATATTAGTAAACCCAAAAGCTCAATACCCAAGATAATCAAGGCCCTTGAGGATTATGGGAAATTATCAAATTTTAAAATTAATCAAACGAAATCTGAAATTCTAAACATAAATGTCAGTAAACAAGAAGCACAACTAATCCAAGAGTACTGTAAATTTAAGTGGGTGAAAAAATTAAGATACTTAGGAATAAAACTGGCCCGCACTTTAGGTAAGATATACCAGTTAAATTACATCCCACTACTAAACGAAATTAGAACTGAAATTAGGAGGGTAGTCAATAGACCTCTATCCTGGTTGGGCCGGATTAACGTGTTTAAAATGTTTATCCTACCCAAAATTTTATACAAATTTCAGATGATGCCGATTGCAATACCCCCTAGTTACTTTCATAAGATAAATTCTCTAATGAGTAAATATATATGGGCCAACAAAAAACCAAGGATCTCCCACACGGTTTTAAAACAAGAGAAAAGTCGTGGCGGACTGGCTGTCCCAGATTTGCAATATTATTATAAGGCGGTAGTACTAGCTAGAATTGCCGAATGGGTGAGGGAGAAAAAAGATGAGAAAAGGTGGGTAAGTTTAGAATGCACATATAGTAAGGCACAACTTAGTAAGATAGTTTGGAATCCCCCAAAATTTAGGGTATTAGACCCGGACACAAATGTGATGACACGGATTGCACTTAAAACATGGGATGAGGTGTATAAAAGACTTAATGGACACTATAATTCACCCTTGATAGAGTTAAAAGATAATGAGTTTTTCCCCCCTGGTAAAAGAGAAATTGGTGGGAATTGGATAAAAAAGGAAAAATTACAAATAAAAGATATTATGAATAAAGGGAAACTGATTTCACTAGAACATTTGGTGCACAAGGAATTCACGTGGATTGATAGATGGCGCTATCTCCAGCTGGCTCACTTCATAGATGGGCTGCCTCAGCCAGTCAGATCCGAAGACGAGCTGACTGGAGTGGAGCCTCTGATAAGGCTAAAGGTACAATTTCAAAGATGTATGGGTTATTGTTATCGGTCAGTCAGCTGGAGGGGCTGCCATATATAAAAAAAATGGGAAAAAGAATTAGGAGCACAAAAAGACAGACGAACTATAAATAAAATATTGAAATTAACACACAGTTCGGCAATAGATAATAAAACTGCCGAGATGAATTATAAACTTTTATCCCGTTGGTACAATACCCCAGATAAAACTTCTAAATACCAAGCGGGAAGATCGGCCGAGTGCTGGCGGGGTTGTAAAACATTAGGAACAATGACACACTTGTGGTGGGAATGTCCTCAAATTAAGATATATTGGGGGAAGATCTTGCAAATGGTAGAAGAAATAACTAAAACAACGATGAAGGTGGATCCCTGGATAGTACTTTTTTATGGTACGGAGGGAGGGGTTAAACAATATCAACAATCATCCCCCATCTCCTAAATGCGGCGAAAAAACTGATTCCCAAGAAGTGGCAGGACGCAGATTGCCCAACGACATGGGAGTGGGTAGATGCTGTGGAGGAAACATTTAATATGGAAAGTTTAAGGATTGGGGATGAAGGTGAAAGGGCAGTATTCACTAAAAAATGGAGAGGTTGGACAGAATTCAAAAGAGAATGGAGTTATAAAGTACAATTAAGACCATAAAGACCTTTTTATAGAAGAAATATGGAAGAGGAAAGTTACTGACATGTTCAGGGGAGTGGGAGGGGTAGGGGGAAAATAATTATAAGGGGAGGGTGTTAATATATTCCCAATTAATAAATTAAATAAATTTGAATTAAAAATTTTTATGAAGGGGAAAAAATTAAATAAAAATGCAAATAAAAGATATTGCCACAATGATGTGAAGATTAATAACAAGAGACAGTGATGAACGTAAAGTTGATTTAAGTCTCTCTTGGTGATTCGCTGAGGTGGTATGAAAAAAAAAAAAAAACAGCCATTTGAACAAATACAACATATTCCCCTAGTCCTTCTGACAAGGAAGGTAGTATTTTTGGTTGCTATATCCTCAGCAAGGAGGGTTTTGGAAATGGCTGCTCTTTCTTGTAAAGAGCCATATTTGATTTGTCATGAGGACAGAGTGTTGATGCGCCCTCGTCCAGACTTTGTTCAGGTGAAACCTGAAAGCACCTTTGATAAAGATATTGTCCGTCCATAATTTTTTTAAAACCATGTTCCAGGGAAGAGGAGTCACTACATTGTCTTAATGTGGTGAGAGTAGTGAAAATCTATTTTAAGGCAACTGCTCAGATTCGTAAGACTGATGCCTTATTTATTCTGCCAGAGAGTCCTAAGAAAGGACAGGCAGTGTCAAAATCCACTGTCGCTAAGTGGATTCGGCAAGTGATAATTCAAACTTATGAGCTAAGGAGTAAAATTTCCCCGTTTTCAAGTTAAGGCGCACTCTACCAGGTCGGTTAGTGCTTCTTGGGCAGTGCGTCACCAGGCCTCCGTGGCTCAGATCTGTAAGGCCGCAACTTGGTCTTCAGTGCATACATTCACAAGATTTTATCCTCATACTTCCTTACATCCACCTGATATCGCCTTTGGGCACAGTGTGCTGCGGGCAGCAGTATAAATCTAGGAAAAAAAGGGAGAGAAACTGCGCTAAGATATACAATGCGTACCTTTGAGTAAGTAAGTTTGAAAAAGCTGCCTGTAAAAACTCATTATCTTTTAACTCTATCAAGGGTGAATTATAGTGTCCATTAAGTCTTTTATACACCTCATCCCATGTTTTAAGTGCAATCCGTGTCATCACATTTGTGTCCGGGTCTAATACCCTAAAAATTTTGGGGGATTTCCAAACTATCTTACTAAGTTGTGCCTTACTATATGTGCATTCTAAACTTACCCACCTTTTCTCATCTTAAAACCGTGTGGGAGATCCTTGGTTTTTTGTTGGCCCATATATATTTACTCATTATATTTACAGTAAAAAGAAAAATAGAATTGCGCTAAATCTGTGAATTTAAACAAATATATATCAACTATGACTTATAAATTAAACACATCAATAATGAAACCATTCACAGATCTATAAGAATAGACTAAGTGAACAGGTATGTGAAATTAAGCCAACAGTCTCAAAACACCAATGTGAAAAGTCTGTGAACCATAGATGAGAAATAATTAAAAAAATTGTGACTGAAAAGTCCAAACAAATCAAAAACCGTATAAATTCTCAAGTCTGTGGGTACCCTGTGGGTTGTCTGAAGAAAAGCATCCCCATAACATGATGCTGCTGCCAACATGTTTAACGTTGGGGGTGGGGGTGTTAGTTTTCTCCCATACATAGCATTTGGCTTTTAAGCCAGAAGGTAAAATTTTGGCCTCATCTGACGCCTTCTTCCACATGTTTGCTCTGTCCCCCATATGGCTTCCTGCAAACAGGACTTTTCATGGCTTTCTTTCAACATGGGCTTTCTTTCAACATTGGCTTTCTTCTTGCTACTCTTCCATGAAGGCCAGATTAGTGGAGTGCACGACTGATAGTTTTCCTGTGGACAGATTCTCCCACCTGAGCTGTGGATCTCGGCAGCTCCTACAGTTACCATGGACCTCTTGGCTGCTTCTCTTATTAATGCGCTCCTTGCCTGGTCTGTCAGTTTAGGTGGACGGCCATGTCTTGGAAGGCTTGCCATTGTGCAATACTTGGATGATGGATTGAACAGTGCTACATGAGATGTTTTCTAATAACCTAACCCTGCTTTAAACTTATCCAACTTTATCCCTGACCTGTCTGGTATGTTCCTTGGCCTTCATGATGCTGTTTGGTCACTAAGGTTCTGTAACAAACCTCTGAGGGCTTCACAGAACAGCTGTATACATCTATACTGAGATTAAATTACACACAGGTGGACTCCATTTACTAATAAGGTGACTTCTGAAGGCAATTGGTTCCGCTAGATTTTAGTTAGGGGTATCTGAGTTATAGGGGCTGAATACAAATGCACTCCACGCTTTTCACATATTTGAAGAAAAAAAAATTGAAAACCATTTTATTTCCTTTCACTTCACAATTAAGTGCCACTTTGCGTTGGTCTATCACATAAAATCCTACTAAAATACATTCACGTTGTAACAATGAAAAAATGTTGAAAATTTAATGGGGTATAAATGCTTTTTCAAGGCATTGTATATTGTCCACTTGTGAAAAAATGTTATATAAAGTGAGGATGCTTTAAAAAACATGACACTTTTTCTATATATATCGCCATACAAAGTGCAGAATCAAATCCATATTGTGTCCACCATTTGCCCTTAAACCTTTCAATGCCACTGTGTATGTGATAGATAGCAGCGGGGGGAGGGGGGGGGGATCTTTACACAAGCCTCAGCTTCCACTGACCCCTGGAATGTATACTTTCCCCACCTTGTATCACAAAGTCTGATATCCCACCTGTGTGCCTGGGACCCACATGCAGGTGTCACCGGAAAAGGGGAGGGAGAGCAGTGAACATCTGTCCATTGCTGAGAATGAGTGCTCTTAATCTAGAGCCATTATTCAGTACATTTTTAAACGAATGACTTGTAAAAGCATCACTTATAAGCAATTTTGGGTACTGAAATTTGTTGCCATTTCAAGGGTACGTGCTATTTTAAGGCTTCATTTGTTGGGTACCTATTTACTCAGGGGTAAAATATAGTCCATATACTGAATATTTTGTACTTTAAATTGTTCAGTTTAAAATGGCACTTCATTATATAATGTCACATAATATTAGCTTGAGTGTTTGCTTTCAGAGAGTATATAATGTTTTGGGGTTTAACAAATCTTCAGACCCAAATGATTACTTTAATGTGTTCACAAAGTGAAAAAATGGCTCTGTCATCGAAACTTTTAAACCTGCATTGATTCTCCCATGTCCCATTCTCCTTCGTCTTACCCTACCCCTTTGTATACGAAGATACTGAAGTCTAAAAAAGTCTCCATTCGTGATGAAATAGAATTGACAACTTATGATTAGGTTAATCCTGAAAAGTTTTTCACCCCACCAAGAATGATTGTTGAACAATGAAGAAAAAGATTTCATGAACCACTTTAGCCCTGGAAGGATTTACCCCCTTAACAGCCAGCCCATTTTTTTTTTTGCGCTACCACAATGTGTCACTTTAACTGACAGTTGCACAGTCACGCGATGCTGTACACTAAATTGATGTCCTTTTTTTTTTTATCACAATACAGCTTTCTTTTGGTGGTATTTGATCACCTCTGCAGCTTTTGTTTTTTGCTCTATAAACAAAGACTGACAATTTTTGAAATTAAACAATATTTTCAACTTTTTGCTATAAAAAATATTTTTGGTAAAAAAAAAATGTGCAATAAGCATAAATTGATTGGTTTGCTCAAACGTTATAGCGTCTAAAAGATGGGGGATAGGGGATTTTTTATTTATTTATTTTTTTATACTAGTAATGGCAGTGGTCAGCGATTTTTAGGGGGACTGCGGCAGAGAAGACTTTTGACACTTTTTTTTGGGACCAGTGACCATTATTACAGTGATTAGAGCTAAAAAATAGCCACTGATCACTGTATAGATGGCACTGGCAGGTAAGGGGTAATCAAGGGGTTAAGTGTTCCCCAGGGAGGTGTTTCTAACTTGGGGGTGGACTGACTGGGAGTAGAGAGAGAGATCGCTGTTGCTGATCACTAAGAACAGACGATCACTCTGTGCTCCCCTGTCAGAACGGGTATCTGTTTACATTGACAGATCCCGTTCTGTCTCTCTGTGGGGTGGCCGGCGGACATCACGGCCACAAGCCACGGGCCTGCTATAGCTGTTAAAGAGACCGCCAATTTGTCCAGCCAAGCCAACCTGCAGCGGTAGCTGGTCGGAAAAGCGGTTAAATGTGGTTTGCTCTTGTAGTATATTCTTCCATCTTAGTCTAAAACATCTTAACCACTTGACCACCGGGCACTTAAACACCCTTAATAACCAGACCAATTTTCAGCTTTCGGTGCTTTCACATTTTGAATGACAATTACTCAGTCATGCAACACTGTACCCATATGACATTTTTGTCCTTTTTTTTCACACAAATAGAGCTTTCTTTTGCTGGTATTTAATCACCGCTGGTTTTTTTATTTTTTGTGCTATAAAAGAAAAAAGACTGAAAATTCTGTAAAAAAAAAAAAAAAAATTCTTCATTTCTGTTAAAATTTAGCAGATTAGTAATTTTTCTTCATAAATTTTGGCCAAAATTTATACCACTACATATCTTTGGTAAAAATAAGTACAAATTGGTGGATATTATTTGGTCTTTGTGAAAGTTAGAGTCCACAAGCTATGGTGCCAATATCTGAAAAGTGATCACACCTGAAGTTCTTAAGACCCTAGCATGCCAGAAATGTACAAATACCCCCCCAAATGATCCCTTTTTGTAAAGAAGACATTCCAATGTATTTAGTAAGAAGCATGATGAGTTTTTTAAAGTTGTCATTTTTTCCCACAATTCTTTGCAAAATCAAGCTTTTTTTTCCTTTTTTGTCATATCAGGTTATTTCTCACACACAGCATATGCATACTCAGAACACATTCTGCTATTACTCCCGAGTATGGCGAGACCACATGTGTGAGACTTTTACACAGCATGGCCACATACAGAGGCCCAAAATGCAGGGAGTGCCATCAGGTGTTCTGGAGCACCCAGGCCAATTCTGACATTTCTCTCCTACATGTAAAAATCATCATTTATTTGCTAGAAAATTACATAGAACCCCAGAACATTATATATGTTTGTTTTTTTTTACAAAATTGTCATATTATCAGGTTATTTCTCACACACAGCATATGCATACAACAAATTACACCCCAAAATACATTCTGCTACTCTTCCCGAGTACGGCGATACCACATGTGTGAGACTTTTACACAGCCTTCCACAGCCTGGCCACATACAGTGCACCAACATTGATGCAGTACCTTCAGACGTTCTACGAGCAAAAATGACGCATCTCATTTCTCAACCACCTATTACACTTTTGAAGGCCCTGGAGTACCAGGACAATGGAATTTCCCATAAAATGACCCCATTTTAGAAAGCAAACACCCCAACGTATAATCTGTGAGGCATAATGAGTCTTTTGAACGGTTCATTTTTTTCCAGAAGTTTTTGCAATATGTGGAAAAAAATGATAATGCATTTTTTTTTTACACAAAGTTGTCAATTTATAAGATATTTCTAACACATAGCATGTATATAGCAAAAATTACACCCCAAAACACATTCTGCTACTCCTCCCGAGTAAGGCGATACCATATGTGTAGGACTTTTACACAGCCTGGCCACATAGAGAGGCCGAACATTGAAGTAGTACGTTCAGGCATTCTAGGAGCATAAATGACACATCTCATTTCATTCCTACCCATCACACTTTGAAGGTCCTGGACCACCAGGACAGTGAAATTACCCACAAAAATGACCCCATTTTGGAAAGCAAACACCCCAACGTATATTCTATGAGACATGGGCTGCAAATAGGTACTCTGATGGGCTGGAGATAGGTACTCTGGTACTCTGATGGCCTGGTGACAGGTAATCGGGTACTCTGATGGCCTGGTGACAGGTACTCGGGTACTCTGATGGCCTGGTGACTGGTATTTGGTAACACTGAAGGGCGGTGACAGGTACTCATATGGACTGTGACAGGTACTCTGGTAATAAGATGAACTGTGACTGGTACTCAGATGGACTGGGATGGGTACTCAGATGGACTAGGACAGGTACTCAGATGAACTGTGACAGGTACTCGGGTACTCAGATGGACTGTGACAGGTACTCGGGTACTAAGATGAACTGTGACGGGTACTCAGATGGACTGGGACAGGTACTCAGATGAACTGTGACAGGTACTCGGGTACTCAGATGGACTGTGACAGGTACTCAGGTACTAAGATGAACTGTGACAGGTACTCAGATGAACTGTGACAGGCACTCAGATGGACTGGGACAGGTACTCAGATGGACTGGGACAGGTACTCAGATGGACTGGGACAGGTACTCGGGTACTCAGATGGACTGTGACAGGTACTTGGGTACTCTGATGGGCTGTGACAGGTACCCGGGTACTCAGATGAACCGTGGCAGGTACTTTGATGGGCTGTGACGGGTACTCGGGTACTCTGATGGACCGTGACAGGTACTCGGGTACTCTGATGGACCGTGACAGGTACTCGGGTACTCTGATGGACCGTGACAGGTACTCAGGTATAGAGGTCGACCGATATGGGTTTTTCTCTGGCCGATGCCGATATTTAGAAATCATGGCGGCCGATAGCCGATATATGATGCCGATTTTTTTGGGCCGATATGTTAGGCCGATTTTATTTTATTTATTTATTTTTTCCCTTTTTTTATTTATTATTATTTATTTTTTTTAATCCCCCTTGATCTAACACACCTTTCCCATTGGGGCGTTTTTCAGGCGCTTTTGGGCTAAAAATAGCGCCTGTAAAGTGCCTGCAAAATGGCTCCCCTGCAGTCTGTGTGAAAGACAGAGTGCTTTCACACTGAGGCGATGCACTGGCAGGATCTTAAAAAAAAGTCCTGCAAGCAGCACGTTTGGAGTGGTGTATACCGCTCCTCCACCACTCCTGCCCATTGATATGAATGGGCACCACTGCCGAAGCGCATGCAATGCGATTTGGCAGCAGTGCTTCATGGGCGCATTTAACCTCTTCCTTGGCCGCTAGCTGGGTTATATGTGCCCCACTAGCAGCCAAATATCACCGCTAAAATGATGGTAAAGAGCCGCTAAAACTTGCGTTTTACCATCAACGCTCCAGTGTGAAAGCAGTCTTCATAAGTGATACAGAAAATTTCTTACATTTAAACATTTATTAAACAAAACAAACCTCCAATCAGTTTACTTGTATGTATGATTTAGATAAAAAAAAAAAAAACCTATATATTAAATAAAAACAGGTAGTCAAAACTTTTGGACGAAAAAAAAAAAAAAGGGCTAACTTTACTGTTTTTATTTTATTTTTAAATAGTGTATTTTTTTCCCAAAAAAATGCATTTGAAAGACCTCTGTGCAAATGCCGTGTGACATAAAATATTGCAACAACCGCTATTTTATTCCCTAGGATCTCTGCTAAAAAAATATATATAATTTTTGGGGGGTCTAAGTGATTTTCTGGCAGAAAATACAGGATTTTTACTTGTAAGCAACAAGTGTCAGAAAAGATTTAGTCTTTAAATGGTTAAACTGGGAACTTCTACACACAGAGATGACTTCATTCATTCAAGTGTAAACATTGTATATTTTTTATTCTTTTCTTGGCAGCCTGCCCAGAGAGGAGGAAAGTGTTGCTATGACGACTCAGGCAACTCACACTGACTTCTATACAGAAGTCATTTCAAAGTCCCGCTGTAGTTCTAAATCGGCTTTTTATCAGCACAATCGGCCGATGCCGATTATTAAAAAAACGGCAAATATCGGCCGATATATCGGTCGACCTCTACTCAGGTACCCTGATGGACCGTGAGAGGTACTCGGGTACCCTGAAGGACCGTAACAGGTACTCAGATGGGCTGTGACAAGTACTCGGGTACTCTGATGGACCGTGACAGGTACTCGAATACTCTGATGTGCCGTGACTCTGATGGGCTGTGACAGGAACTCGGGTCTTCTGATGGACTGTGACAGATACTCGGGTACTCTAATGGACTGTGACAGGTACTTGGGTCTTCTGATGGGCTGTGACAAGTACTCTGATGGACTGTGATTGACCGGTACTATGAGGGGTGGTGACAGGTCCTCTTTATTGGGGGGGGGGGGGGGGGGGCAATTGGTGTGATTGGTGTACACTGTAGGCGGTAACGAGATGTTACCGCAATCTCCTCCTCACACACAATCGGTGTGGGAGGAGGAGAACCGGTAACATCTCGTTACCGCGGTTTGTTTACATTTTAGTGATCGGCTGTGAAAGGATCACAGCCGATCACGTGGGTAAACAGCCGGCCAATGGCTGTTTACCAGCGTCGGTGACGAGCATTGTTCCCGGGGAACACACCGCCACCGACGTGCACGCACAGCGTGCTCGCGATCGCGCCGTGCACAGTGGGGGTGATTTCATCACGGCCGATCACGTGGTAAACAGCCATAACCAATGGCTGTTCACCCTCTTCGGTGGCGAGCAGTGTCTCCGTGACAAGCCACCACCGAAGA
This sequence comes from Lithobates pipiens, assembly GCF_037356315.1. Taxonomy (NCBI): domain Eukaryota; kingdom Metazoa; phylum Chordata; class Amphibia; order Anura; family Ranidae; genus Lithobates; species Lithobates pipiens. The sequence continues at coordinate 104,050,924 of NW_027507686.1, read as the reverse complement.
AACAGGGATGCTTCGCGCACGATCGCGCGCATTCCCTGTTTAAACGGAAGGCCGCCACAATAGGTGCGCCGCCTGGCCGTCATTTGACTGCCGGCGGTCAGAAAGTAGTTAAACAGGCACTGCAAAATCACATTAAAGTGGCTGCAAAAATCACAGCAAAATGTGACTTTTAAGTCGCACAAGTGTGAAAGGGAGCCCAAAACTAAGCTCCTGCAGACCCAATGCATGCTATTCTGGAGACACAACTCCTTCAAGTGCGCCGATGTTCTTCCAAATGCTTATACCACATGTATGTATGCAACATCTATGCAAAACGTGTTTCTTCAAACATGCGTTTAGGCAACAAGCTTGCAAGCATGTATACTATGCTGCACCTGCCCAACTTCTCTTGGTCCCATACTAGTTTTTTATTAGTTTAGCACATGCCATGCAGCTTTTTTCTGCTCCAGATCAGCCTAAAGTAAGCTCCTGCACACCTATTGCACATTATGCAGAAGTTTGCAAGTACGCCCTGTGGCAGTAGGACCCTGTGCTACCTGGAGGATTGATGGTTTAAGCCAGATTTTGGAGAGAGGCACGCTGACTGCACAGCTGTGTGCTGGGCTATTTAGTTTTGACCTGGCTATGGCTCAGTGTTCCACCCCAACAGACAGGAAGTCTGTGCATGGGAGTCAGGTGGACTCCCATTCCTCTGAGAGGAGTCAGAGGCTGCATGTCTGCAGGAGGCAGATGTACTTGGTGACAGAGCAGCAAGACACTGATCAGGAGTGAGCTAGGAGAGAGCTTATCTCTAGGAAACTCTTGGGTCTGAGGAGCAGACCTAAGGCCTAGGCTAAAGGCCTGAATAATCCGTATGGGAAGAATGTAAGCCAGGAGGCTAAAGTATTATGTGTATAGTGTACAAGATACAGTAATGGTGGAACCCCCCTGCGTGGGTACTGATGTCTCTGAACTTTGCTCTGCTTTGAAATAAAAGTGGGCTACCAGGCCCTTAAAAATACAGTTTTGTACTAGCATACTCACTGGAAAACACGTCTACCTTTTGAGTCTGATAAGACCAATCTTACTTATGGTGGAGATATTGCTTTGGGCAGATTTGGAAGAGTTCCAGATCCTCGCATACCAAAAACAGTGAGTAGCAAAAAAACTGTGTTTTACAGCAATGCTGTGAGGACCTACTAATGTGAACCAGTGGAGACTGCATGTGGAAGTGGGCTGTTAAAGTCCAAATATGAGATCTGAGGACTTTTTGATCCCAGATCTCATATTTAAGAGGACCTGTCATGCTTTTTTCTATTACAAGGGATGTTTACATTCCTTGTAATAGGAAAAAAAGTTATCCATTTTTTTTTTTTTTTTTAAACTGTAAAAATAAATAAAATCAAGTAAAATAAAATAAAAAAGATTTTTTAAAACACTGTGTAACGATGAGTATCGCCCTCAAATGAAAGCTGTAGTCAAACCACACATGTGAGGTATCGCCGCGATCGGTAGAGCGAGAACAAAAATTCTAGCCATAGACACCTCCTCTATAGAGATGGCCATGCGGTTCGCGGCAAACTCCTTGTTCGCGATTCGCCAAACTGGCGGACTTCTGGCGCTGTTCGCGGCGTCCATATTTACATTGTGAAGAACTTTGACCCATGACACATCCATCATGGGGTACAGGACAGGCAATTGAGACATTTCAGCACATGGACATACCCCCCTACCTTTTACAAAGACCTGATCTGGCGGCCATTTTACATTCTGTCTTTTGTCAGTGTAGGGAAAGGACGCTGTGTGGAGCAGGGACAGTCAGTCTGTAATCACTAGTTATTACTATTAGGTTCACAAAAGTCCTTTTAAGGACTGGTATAAGTGTACAGTGTATAGGGTTGTAATACACTTATAATATACTTTCTTTCAAATATAATAAGTGCTGACTGATTCTGCAGCTGTCTTTTCTCAGTGTAGGGGCAGTTTGGTGTTTGGAGCAGGGACAGTCTGCAATTCACTAGCTAGCTACTATTAAGTCCACAAAGGTCCTTTTAAGGACTGGTATAGGTGTACTATTTGATGTGCAGTATATAGGGGTGTAATACATGTATAAAATACTTTCAAATATAGAAAGCATATTATAGTGTATTTCCACTGTGCAGCATTGTGACTGCTGAGCGGTTCTGCAGCGATACTACAAAGAGAGACAAACGCAATTAGAAAAAAGTATTATAACTGGTGTGATAGACCAGTGGCCCCCCAAAACGACAGATTGAAGCGGGGTGTTATATACCTTCTTCCACATATACTGCACTTCAATCGAGACTTTTGTCACAGGGTCATTTAAAAAATGACAGGCAGAGGAAGAGGCAGGCCCTTCCGCAGGGGTGGTAGGGCAGGAGCAACAGGCTTGAGCCAAAGTGGCAAATTGCAGAAGGTGCGTTCGATTACGTCAAAGGACGCACCAGACTTTGTTGAGTGGCTCATTCAGCCTTACTCTTCTGCACCCTCATCCTCTCGATCTGCACCCTCTTCACTCTCTGCTGTGTGCACCCCCAAAGACACTACCACCACCACCACCACCATATACCCTCCGCTTGAGTCACAGGAATTATGTTCCGTTCTATCACAAGGCATTGCCGATGTGTGGCCATTCTTCGCATTGGATCAGGAAGAGGAGGTAGCAACAAACGCCACTCAGCAGTCTGACGACAGTACAAAGATCAGCCCAAGGAGGTTGGTCCCTGGTGTTGCTGCCTACTCCGAGATCTCTAATTATAGCGGTGGCGAAGGTGACGTCGATGATGACGTGTCTAGTGATGTCACGTGGGTGACCACAAGAGAGGAAGAGGAGGGAAGTTCAGAGGGAGATCTGGACCATCAGATAGGGAGGAGAAACAGGCGTAACTTTGCATAGGAGGAACAAAACAGACTGCTAATGTATCAGGAGCGAGGCATCAACCATATACGGTCACATCCGGCGCTCCCAGGACGTCGGCACATGGCTCCGCAGTGTGGGCTTTTTTTAACGTGTCCGCTGCTAACAGTAGTGTTGCCATCTGCAGCCTTTGCAGTCAACGCATAAGTTGCGGTAAGTCCAACACTCACCTAGGGACGACCGCCTTAAGAAGGCACATGAGCTGCCATCACCGAGCCCAGTGGGAGCAAAGAAACCCACATAGCCACACTCTAGGCTCTCACCGTCCAGCCTCTTCTACTTCTCCTTCTCCTCAGAATTGTCCTTCATTCCACCTTCCATCATGCCATCCTCACGTTTTTTTGGAAAAAGGCAGGCTTTCGTGGGCCAAATGTTCAAGCGTAAAAAAAAATGATGATGCTGGATAACCCTCTTGCCCAATGGTTGACCGCTGGCTTGTCAGAACTGTTAGCCCGCCAACTACTGCCATATAAACTGGTGGACTCGGAGGCCTTTTCGAAAATTTGTGCCCATTGGAACACCACAAAGGAAGGTCCCAGGAAGGAAGTATTTCTCACAGAAGGGCATCCCAGAGCTATATGGCAATGTTCAGCGGCAAGTGAATGTATTTCTGGCACACAGTGTCAGTACCAAGATACATCTGACCACAGACACGTGGTCTAGCAAACACAGGCAGGGAAGGTATATAACTTTTACTGCCCACTGGGCCGCCAAGCATGTAACCTGTGTAGATTTGGTTTTACCACCACGGATTGCATGCAGGCCTGGCTCTTCTGCTCCTACTCCATCCTCCCTCTCCTCTTCGGCTGGCTCCTCCTTTTCCGCTGCTAGCGTTTCTTCCACTGCGCCGCCCAAGATCTCCATGGCGCCATGCCAGGTGAGACGTTGCCATGCTGTGCTGCGTCTGTTGTGCCTGGAAGCCAAGAGCCACACTGGCCCTGCATTCCTTTCAGCTTTGCGTTCACAGGCAGATCAGTGGCTAACACCGCTCAATTGGACAGTTGGTAAAGTGGTGTGTGACAACAGTGCCAATCTGCTTAGCGCATTGAAACAAGGCAAAATTACACACGTGCCATGCATGGCACACGTCTTAAACTTGGTCGTGCAGCGATTCGTTGTCAAATACCCTGGGGTCTAGGATATCTTGCGGCAGGCAAGGAAAATCTCGGCCCATTTCAGAAGATCTTACATGGCCATGGCTCGCCTTGCTGATATTCAGCGGCGACAATCTGCCGGTCAGACGTCTTATTTGCGACTGCCCTACGCGATGGAACTCAACCTTCTATATGCTTGATAACTGCACGTTTCTGCTGGAGCAGCCTAACGACCACCTGTACAAACTCTGCAGCAGAACAGGTTCTGGGGAGCGTTTTTTTTTTCACCGTGCCAGTGGCTGCTCACGCGCAACGAATGCAGACTTCTGCAGCCAATTTTTTTTTTTTTTTTTTAATTCTTTATTTTCATAATATAGTGATACAGTCTTTCATATCTAAACACGTACACACCTACATCTTATATTTAAACCGGGCCATTCATCATTTCATCGTGCTTGATTTCTTCTATTACATTACCATATTTCCTTATATTCACTATTATTATTTTTTTTTCCTTAGCCTGGGATAGCCCTGGTTATTTGTCTTTGAAGAAAGAAAAACAGATAACAGAAAAAAAAAAAAATGTATTTCCTCTTCTTCCTCCATCCCCCCCCTCCCCTACCCAGGATCACCATCTAATGGTTTTGTTCCCTATATAAAATATAGGGTTTCCACACTTCATGATACCTATCTTCTTGCTCTCTCAGTATCATAGTCAAATTTTCCATTTGTTGGATCTCCGATACCCTGCTCATCCATTGTGATTTGGTTGGAGCCAACGTCGTTTTCCATAAAACTGGAATACATGCTTTTGCTTCTGTAAGCAAATGCCTTAAAAGAGATTTTTTATATTTCTCTATAGATAACGGAACATCATGCAATAAAAAAGCTGCCGGATTTTCCCCAAGAGACACATCTGTTATTTCCTTCACTATTTCCGATACCATCTTCCAAAAATCTTTTACCCCGGAACATTCCCAAAATATATGTAATAGGGTACCCTCGGCTCTCTGGCAACGCCAGCACAAATTTGATACTTGTGGATATATCCGGTGCAATACTTCTGGGGTCCTATACCATCTAGACAAAATTTTATAGCCCCCTTCTTGGTATCTAGTTGCTATCGACGCCTTATGCGTGAACATGAAGATCGTATTTTTCTGTAGGTCTGAGAAAGTGACTCCCAGGTCACTCTCCCATGCTCGTATAAAAGCCAGATCTTGTGAAGCTTCTTGTTCCATCCGCAATGCATACATCGATGAGAGGGAATGTTTCAGTGGTTCACCTTTTAAGCATATCTGTTCAAACCCAGATAGTGTCCTAATCACCGGTATTCTCTGCCTATTTAATCGCAGAAAAGCATTTAACTGTACTCGCCTAAATGGGTCCAAGTCCTCCCTAAATTCTTGTTCGATCTCTTCCTTATACATTACATGATTATCAATTGAAAAATGTATAATCCTACTGATTCCCTTTCGTCTTAAATCCCTAAAACCCTGATCTGTCAAACATGGCTGAAAACCAGGAGTGCCCAAAATTGGTATCATAGGGCTTGGATGTTCTGATATCCTGGTTTTCTTAAATAACTTTTGAACTATCTGTAGTGTGGCACCCACTGTCGGATGTCTACGTACTTCCTGTGGAATTTCTACATCTGAGAGCCACACTATTCCTTCCAGGGGTATTGGGATTATTGCTTGTTCCATATCGATCCAAGGTTTTTCTTTTTGAAGTCTACACCAGTCTACTACCCGTGCTAAATGTGATGCCTCATAATAGCCTACTGGATCTGGGAATCCTACCCCTCCTCTCTCTTTAGGTAATATCAAAATAGCACTGCGTATTCTCGCTTTTTTACCTGCCCATATAAATTTTGTGAATCTAGATCTCAGATCTCTCAAATATCTTACAGGGAGCTTTATCGGCAGGGTCTGGAACAAATATAGCAGCCTCAGCATTACGTTCATTTTGATAATATTGATTCTCCCAAACCATGTAAAAAACGTTTTGTCCCAACGTTCAAGATCTAACTTAATCTGTCGTATTAATGGGATAAAATTTAGTTCCAACAATCTGTTCAACTTATTTGATATTTTAGTCCCTAAATAACATATGTGGGAGTCCGTCCATCTGAACGCAAAATGCACCGCTAGCTGGGATTTCATTACATTATTCATTTCTACCCCCATCGCTTCCGATTTGCTGTAATTTACTTTAAAGTTAGATATCTCTCCATATATGCGCAGCTCCAATAACAAAGAAGGTAAGGAAATCCCTGGGGAGGTTATAAAAACAGCAGATCATCCGCATATGCGGCCAATTTATGTTCGTCATTTTTTTTTTATTGAAATGCCCTGAATATCTGGATTAGCCCGGATTGTTCTCAAAAAAGGTTCTAATGTGAGAATGAATATGATAGGGGAGAGTGGACATCTCTGACACGTTTCATTCCTTATACAGAATGGTTCAGACATTATCTCATTTATTTTTACCCTAGCTTTTGGGCAAGAATATAAACTATCAATCCAATTCTGCATCCCCTTTTTCAGTCCTATATGCTGTAACGTTGCTCTCAGGAATGTCCAGTCGACCCTATCAAATGCCTTCTCTGCGTCCGCCGATATAAGTACTAACGGTTTTTGATAGTATTGTGCTATATATAGAGCATCAATAACTCTCTGTGTATTTTCTCTTCCCTCCCTACCAGGGGTAAAACCTACTTGATCTGGATGTATTAAAGCTGGAATAAATGGCAAGAGTTTATTCGCAAGTATTTTTGTTAAAATCTTGAGGTCTACATTTAATAAAGAAATTGGGCGGTAACTGGCACATTGAGTTGGGTCTTTCCCTTCTTTTGAGATCACCGTAATATGAGCCATTAGCGTTTCTGGTCGCATCCTTTGCCCATCTCGTATAGAGTTAAAAGCCTCTATACATTTTGGTGCCAATTTTTCAAAAAAGGTCTTATAATTAAGTAATGTATACCCATCCGGGCCTGGGGCCTTTCCGGGTTTCATTTCTTTAAGGGCTTCTGACAATTCCTCTATTGTAATTGGTCCATCTATATTTTCTGCTTCTTCTTCGAGAAGCATAGGCATTCTCGATGCCATTATGTATTCTTTTACCTTTTCCCCTCTAGAAGGTATCCCCACCATGGGCCGTCGATCTTCAATTTGATATAGGGTATAATAATCCCTAAATGCTTTCGCAATAGCCTGTGGTGAGTTAACTAACACATCTCCTTGGGTTTTAATTCTCTCAATATGATTTCGTGCTCTCGTTTCTCTGAGCGCATTTGCCAGCACTCTGCTGGGTTTATTTCCATATTCATAATATATTTGTCTGCACCGAGTTAATTTTGCTTTCGCTTTATCCGTCAATAACAAATTCAATTCTTCCCGTAACCTCATAAATTTTTCTTCAGTCTGTTGCAACCGCGATTTCTTATGTACTAATTCAAGTGTCCGGATCTCTTCCAACAGAGTATCTAGTTTAGCGCCCAGAGCCCGTTTCCTTTGTGCTCCTAAAGAAATAAGAATTCCCCTAATATAGCATTTATGTGCTTCCCATCTACATAGCGGGGTTACCTCCTCTGATTCATTTGCTATAAAAAAGAATTCCAGTTCCTGGGCTATCTGATTCTCGTACTCTGGTTCTCTCAGGAGTGTCTCATTCATCTTCCAGTTCCATTCCCGCGGAACTTTCTCTCCCCATTCCATAACACTATTAGTTGGCGCGTGGTCTGACAGCGTAAATGATCCTATGGACGCTTCTTTCACGCAGGCCAATGCACTTTGGGATATAAAAATATAGTCTATTCTAGTATATGTTTTATGTTTAGCTGAAAAAAAAGTATAATCTCTTTCCTGTACGTGGAGAATTCTCCATGTATCTATTAACTGCAAGTCCTGTAACATTTTCTTCACTCTGCGCAATTTTACTGCAGATATATGAGAGACTCCCTTTGAGACATCTAGGGCCGGGTCCAATGCTATATTCAAATCCCCTCCCATCATCAGAATCCCCTCCTTATTTTGGTATACCAGATTCAGATATGTCTCAAGTGCCGCGACCTGGCCCTCGTTCGGTAAATACAAATTAACTAGTGTTACTTTTTGTTCTTGTAAAATACCTTTAACAATCAGAAGTCGTCCTGCCTCATCAGTGATTATCTTACATTCTTTCCATGGTATTTGATTTGAAATCATAATTGATACTCCGTTTGCCTTTGTAGTCTGAGCAGCACTATGATATACTGTAGTAAATCTCCTATTTCCTAATTTTGGGATTTTGTCCTTTCTAAAATGTGTCTCTTGTAGGAAAACAATTTGGGTCTTCAGTCTCCCTAGTTCCGTTAACAATCTAGTCCGTTTCTCTGGGCTGTTTAACCCTTTTACGTTATAGGAAGTCAATTTTATCCTAGTCATCTTTTATCGCTTGGCTACAACCGAATCCCAACACCGAAAATCCAAATAACAGGGAGGAGGGGAGGGGGCGATGAGGAGGAGAAGAGAAGAGAAGAGAAAAAAAAAACACAATAAAAGTATCCCAGGACCAAACAGACTAAAGGCCCTAGGTAATGTAGAATCTAGGCGTTAGCAGGCTCTCTACTGCTAAGAATCTGCCAGCCAATGGCCTAGTAGAAAGAATTAGAAATTTAAGACGCCTCTAGCTTTCCTCCCCTAGAAGGAGAGGCGTCTAACTTATGGAAAGTGAATAAGCAAGACAGCGATCTGAGCTCTGTTAGCAATCCATATACACCCTTTAACCTATCACACCATCAACCCTTTTTTAATGTATCGAATTTCTTAGCTATTCTATCTTTGCGTTTTCATAACCCCTTTACATCCTTATCTATCCCAACCCCTCCCTCCTTTCTCTTTTTCTTCTTTCCTCTCCTCCCTCTACACCCATTGCTTTATATTTATTAAATTTCAAGGGAAAGATAATAAAATAACAAGAAAAGAAAATATATATATATATATATATATATATATATATATATATATATATATAAAAGAAACACCTCCAAGCGGGTCCCTGTATTATTATATTATTCAAATATTAATATTCTCTCTTGCGCTCTCTATTATTATTTTTAACTTCTTTTCTCCTTTTTTTTTTTTTTTTTCCTTCTCTCTTCTCTCCATATCTCCCATGTCCAACTACTCGGTCAAATAGGGTAATGGATCCCGCCATCAGGGCGCTAGGAGATCCCTATTTCCCTTAATCCCCCCTTCCCCCGCCCCCTCAATCCATATCTATTAGTGATTCCCTCATCTCTGTGATATACCCTTATCCTGGTGATAACATATCATATTTATTAACCTTTTATTCCCCCTACGTGACCTTCTGATTGAGAGGGGTTGACTCAACCAGAGAGGGAGAAAAAATAAATAAATAAATAAAGGAAATGTTTCCCCCTAAACACCCAGTCGTGTACTCTTCTAGTATCCAATTTTATAACATCAATCACAATTCAAAAATAAACCTCCCAAAAAAAAAAATATATATAATAAAAATAAAAAAAAAATAGGCAAATTTATATACCCATAGTATATTATTATTATCAATCTATCCACAGTGCAATATTTTATTTATTCATAATCCTTTAATATCTCCCCCATCCCTTAATCTTTATTAAACTATATTTAGTTATATCACCTCTTAGTGTCTCTCTACATTTTACCCCTCCTTCCCCCCCCCCCGTCTTCGAGCTACTATTCCCATTCATGGGATATATTCCATTTTCTTTCCCCCCCTCAGAGGTCTTCCCTCAGAAGAAAATAAATAAATAAAAATTCAATTATATTAAAGAAAAAAAGAAAAAAAAATACATAAATAAATAAATAACATAAAAAATGCATAATCCCAAACCCAAACTTAATAAAATTTCGTTCATAGTAAGATCCAAAGTAGATCCTCATTAAACCTTCCTAATACTTATACATATAATTTATAACCATACGTATAATAATTTTTTTTAAACTTTGACAAATCGTAGTATTTTAGATCTATTAATTAATTCCAAAAAAAAAAAAAAAGGAGAAAAAAAAATATATATATCTTTGTAAGTTCATTTTAATTTGTCTCGATCGTCTCATCCAGTCCATACTAATTTCTTCTTCCTATGATGGGCTTGGTCTAAATCTCTCCCTCTGCCATAAATTTTGTTGAGAGGGTCGTTCCAACAATTCTGTCCAATTTGGGACTTCAATAGCCTCTGAGCCCAGAAAAAAGAAGAGGTCTGGGAGTTGGGTCGGTTCCCTTAAATTGAAACTTTGCCCCCCCCTTTTTCACTACCACTGCCAATGGGTGACCCCATTTATATGTAGCTCCTTTGCTTATCAGATAGTCTAGTAGGGGCTTTAGCATCCTTCTCCTCATTTTAGTTTGTCCACATATATCCGGATATATTTGTATTTCACTTCCTTCAAACTTTACTGTTCCCTCTTGCCATGCCGCTCTTAAAATGTCCTCTTTTACCCTGTAAAAGTGTACCTGGCACAGAACATCTCGTGACTTAAACCGTGCAGGAACATGCGTCCTGGGAATCCGATGCACCCGGTCAAGCTCAATCTGAGTATTCGGGGGATTATGCAGCACTTGATTTAAGATACTCATCACTATATCTCTTAGGGTGTCCCCCTCGCTCCCCTCCGGGACCCCCCTGATCCGGATATTATTCCTCCTACTTCTATTTTCTGTTTCCTCAGATTGCAGTTGTATCATAGCCATTTGCTGATGTTGTTTATTTAATTTCTCCTCCATAGCCACCAGTCGTGTGTCAGTCAAATTATTTATCTTTTCTAGGTTGCACACTCTACTATCAACCGCTGTAATATTATCCCGTACCTCCTCAATTTCTTCTTTCAGTGAGCCCACTATACCAGCCAGAAGTTTTTGTATATCTTCCTTCGTTGGGAGAGCCTGAATAAGCTGTCTAATATCAGGCTCAATCCCCTGCTCCTGTGTGTTACATTTGGCATGCCTACATACCTGCTCCTCTCCTCCTGAGGCTATAGGGGTCACCACCGTATGTACTGCGCCAGCCGTCTCAGATAGTGTAACCGACACTCCCAGCTGTAACTGTGATCTTAACTGTGAGGTCACCGAAGCTCCATGCTGTACCAGATCGACCGCCGGAGCCTGTGTCAATACCTCCGCAATGGGCTCCTGTGTCCGCAGCATACTGGTATCCACGTCTGCCGGCTGTTTAGAGTCCCGCTTTACTGCCAGGTATCGAGTGATGTATGAGCGGGTTGGAGTGTGTGCCCCTCCGGCGCTTTTTCCTCTCCTCGGCATGGGTTAGATAAGGTGTGCATACAAACACTTTCGGTCTCCTTGGAGGTGCAGCTGAGCTCCGCTCTACATCGCTCTCACGCCGCCATGCTTAGGCCACTCCCCTTCCGCAACGGAGTCCAGTCCAAGAGATCTCCATGCTCCCTACTGAAGCCCTTCTGCAGCCAATTGATGAGATCACCAAACTGGTCAGTCGCAGCCATGGCGCCATCAGTGACATTTGTACCTTATGCCTTCTTTATGGAGTGTGCATTGCGTCGTGTCATTGATCAAGCCATGGAGGAGCAGGAAGATGAGGAAGTCGCAATGCTGAATGAATTCCCAGGGGTGGGGGGCTACTCTATCTGAGACAAGTCAACAACAGGAGTCTGAAGAGGAGTCAGAGGAGGATGGTGCCGGGGCGGATGAGGAGGAGCAAGAAGAGCATGCTTTAAACCTTTCTGGGATCCCTGTTGTTGTCCGTGGATGGGAAGAGGAGAACGAGGAGGATGACATTATCCTGGATGATGAGCAAGAGCCAGGCCACCACACCGCTTTCAGTTTAGTGCAAATGGGGGCCTTCATGCTCCAGTGTTTTTAACAGGGACCCCCGTATAAAAAGCATAAAGGTCAAGGACCAGTACTGGGTGGCAACGTACTTAGACCCCGGTACAAACACAAAATGGCGGAAATGTTACCACCATCACAGAGGGCTGTCAGAATGTAGCACTTCCAGGCCTTGCTTAGAGAAATGCTGCATTCTGCTTTTGCGTGCACTGGCAGAGGAATTCCCACTCCCAGAGAAAGAGTTGCAGGTACCAATCCAACAGCGCCTGCAAGAAGAGGGCAGTTTGAAGATGTGTTGGTCACTTCTGATATGAGATTATTCTTTCAGCCGACCCATCGACAGGTGTCATCCAGATCCAGCATCAGGGAACGCCAAGACCGACAGGTGTCCGACTACATCGGGTTAACGGCCGATGTGGACGCTCTGAGAAGTGATGAACCCCTGGACTACTGGGTGGACAGGCTTGACCTCTGGCCAGAGCTTGCCCAAAATACAATGGAACTGTTGGCTTGCCCCTCATCCAGTGTCCTGCCCAAAAGGACGTTCAGTGCAGCAGGGGGTATTGTGACCGATAAGCGTACTCGCCTAGCTCACGACAGTGTTGACTACCTCACATTTATAAAAATGAATGAGGCATGGATCTCAGAGGAATTCAACACATGTGACCAGTAGACCATGTACAGTGCCTTGTGAAAGTATTCGGCCCCCTTGAACTTTTCAACCTTTTGCCACATTTCAGGCTTCAAACATAAAGATATAAAATTAAATTTTTTTGTAAAGAATCACCAACAAGTGGGACACAATTGTGAAGTGGAACAAAATCTATTGGATAATTTAAACTTTTTTTTAGCAACTAAAAAACTGAAAAGTGGTGCGTGCAAAATTATTCGGCCCCTTTACTTTCAGTGCAGCAAACTCACTCCAGAAGTTCAGGGAGGATCTCTGAATGATCCAATGTTGTCCTAAATGACTGATGGTGATAAATAGAATCCACCTGTGTGTAATCAAGTCTCTGTATAAATGCACCTGCACTGTGATAGTCTCAGGGTTCTGTTGAAAGCGCAGAGAGCATCATAAAGACCAAGGAACACACCAGGCAGGTCCATAATACTGTTGTGGAGAAGTTTAAAGCCGGATTTGGATACAAAAAGATTTCCCAAGCTTTAAACATCCCAAGGAGCACTGTGCAAGCGATCATTTTGAAATGGAAGGAGTATCAGACCACTGAAAATCTACCAAGACCTGGCCGTCCCTCTAAACTTTCAGCTCAGACAAGGAGAAGACTGATCAGAGATGCAGCCAAGAGGCCCATGATCACTCTGGATGAATTGCAGAGAACTACAGCTGAGGTGGGAGAGTCTGTCCATAGGACAACAATCAGTCGTACACTGCACAAATCTGGCCTTTCTGGAAGAGTGGCAAGAAGAAAGCCATTTCTCAAAGATATCCATAAAAAGTCTTGTCTAAAGTTTGCCACAAGCCACCTGGGAGACACACAACCAAAATCGAACTTTTTGCCCACAATACAAAACGATATGTTTTGTGTAAAAGCAACACAGCTCATCACCCTCAACACACCATCCCCACTGTCAAACATGGTGGTGGCGGCGGCATCATGGTTTGGGCCTGCTTTTCTTCAGCAGGGACAGGGAAGATGGTTAAAATTGAGGGGAAGATGGATGCAGCCAAATACAGGACCATTCTGGATGAAAACCTGTTGGAGTCTGCAAAAGACCTGAAACTGGGACGGAGATTTATCTTCCAACAAGACAATGATCCCAAACATACAGCAAAATCTACAAAGGAATGGTTCACAAATAAACATATCCAGGTGTTAGAATGGCCAAGTCAAAGTCCAGACCTGAATCCAATCGAGAATCTGTGGAAAGAGCTGAAAACTGCTGTTCACAAACGCTCTCCATCCAACCTCACTGAGCTCGAGCTGTTTTGCAAGGAAGAATGGGCAAGAATTTCAGTCTCTCGATGTGCAAAACTGATAGAGACATACCCCAAGCGACTTGCCGCTGTAATCGCAGCAAAAGGTGGCTCTACAAAGTATTAACGCAAGGGGGCCGAATAATTTGGCACGCCCCACTTTTCATTTTTTTTATTAGTTAAAAAAGTTTCAAAAATCCAATAGATTTCATTCCACTTCACAATTGTGTCCCACTTGTTGGTGATTCTTCACAAAAAATAATAATTTTATATCTTTGTTTGAAGCCTGAAATGTGACAAAAGGTTGAAAAGTTCAAGGGGGCCGAATACTTTCGCAAGGCACTGTATATGTATAATTCTATAAACAATTTATATAATCTAGCACACAGACCTTTTTTCTACCTTTGGCTCACTTGTATTAAAAAAGCACACTGTACTATATTCCCGTACCCTCCTGTTTGAAAAGGTTGAGCGGTGTCATATTTTTGGGTCCCGCAGCGAGTTGCTGGTATCAGTGCTGCTATCACTGCTCTTTATTATGGTGCTGGTGTGGTATCAGTGCTCTCTATCTCGGTGCTGGTGTCAGTGCTCTCTATGATGGTGCTGGTGTGGTGTCAGTGCTCTCTATCACGGTGCTGGTGTGGTGTCAGTGCTCTCTATCTCGGTGCTGGTGTGGTGTCAGTGCTCTCTGTCAAGGTGCTGGTGTCAGTGCTCTCTATCACGGTGCTGGTGTCAGTGCTCTCTATCACGGTGCTGGTGTCAGTGCTCTCTATCACGGTGCTGGTGTCAGTGCTCTCTATCACTGTGCTGGTGTCAGTGCTCTCAATCACGGTGCTGGCGTCAGTGCTCAGTCTCTATCGGGGTGCTGGTGTCAGTGTTCTATCTCGGGGTGCTGGTGTCAGTGAGGGAGATAGCAGCGGAGAAGCCAATCAGCAGGCAGTGCCAGCCCCATGGCTGAAGATCAGAACTGGACTGGCACCTACGGACCACCGCAGTGGAGCGCTGCATAGGTGGGGGTAAGGTCCGGGCAGAGGGAGGGGTCAGGGGCTCAAGCGCAGGTTGGGACACTGGCACGGGACTGCACTGCCTTGACTGTGGCACTGATCATCTCCTGCACCCCCTTCATAGCCTGGCCTGACCTTGCCTCTCCTCCATGGCCTTCATGCTTTCCTGAATTGACAAAATTTCACAGATAAAAAAAAGAAGCTTGTCGTTGTCGATCCCAGATTCACTTAATACTTCTGGTATGTCAGTGTCCTTGTTGTAGGACTATGTGTGCACAACTAGTAAGTCATTTGTGGCTGAACATTTGGGCGCGTTCGCGAAACATCCTGTCGGAAGTTCGTCCATCACTACTCATCTATAACGCAAAACATGCAACCTGTAGAATTTTTTGAATGTCGCTTATGGAGATTTTTGAGGGTAAAAGTTTGATGCCATTCCACGAGCAGGCGCAATCTTGAAGCGTGACATGTTGGGTATCAATTTACTTGGCATAACATTATCTTTCACAATATAAAAAAAATTTGGCTAATTTTACCGTTGTCTTATAAAAAAATAAAAAAAATTCAAAAAAGTGATTTTTTGCCAAAAAAAGTGCGCTTGTAAGACCGCTGCGCAAATACGGTGTGAAAAAAGTATTGCAATGACCGCCATTTTATTTTCTAGGGTGTTAGAAAAAAAAAACAATATATAATGTTTGGGGGTTCTAAGTAATTTTCTAGCAAAAAAAAGTTTTAAACGTGTAAACTCCGAGCCTGAAAAAGAGGCATGGTCCTTAAGTTGTTAAAGAAGACAGTACGCAAAATTTTCCTGTGTTAAAAAGCGTTGTGTGTCTGACTGCAGCGATGGGGTGATCAAAACGCAAAAAGGAAGCAATGTTTGCTGAGATGAGAGACAGAACCTTGTGGCTGGAGGGGTGCAAGATGCACTTGGCTGCATTGGAACAAAGGAAAAAGAAAAGCAAGCCATCACTTGCAAAGAGTGAGCAGATGGGTGCGGTTGCCCATGACATCAAAGCAAAAATCTGTACAGCTGTACATATGGCCTATGCTGCCTTCTGAACATGTTGAAGACTTTTTGGATGATTTTGCGATGATTGCTTCCTACAGAGGATGGCCCAAAAGTTGCTGGGTTGAGTTGGTGCAACCTTTTCTGATGGAGGAGTACCAAGAGGTGTACTGTGGGATGTATCATAACCGAGATGACAATTTCCTAGGAGCAATCCAATCGAGAGAGCGCTGGAAAAGATCAGAGGGGAGAATGTGGTCTCCCATAGCAACCAAAGAAAGTCTGTTTGCAGAAAGGAGGATCTACAGCAGAGATGTTACTAAAATTCTGAGTGAAGAGGTTTGTGCAAAAATGTCTGTTGTCACCCCTGGCAACCGTGAAGGAAATTTTGTTCAGCCTGCAGGGGGTGATGGAGAGCACAAGAAACCAGTGGTTTTAAGTTATGGCTGCTTGTGTGAAGTGGTCAGCCTAGAGAAGAAGGCACAGTATCCAGCATCCTGCAAGGGGTATGACCATGTGTGTGGGGAGAGCTGGATTAATGTAGGGGCTATTGGAGCCCAGGCCCCTACCATAATATAGGCCCAGCCATGCAAAAAGGACAGTCTGCTAATGGAAAGCAAAGGGCCCTGCATTCCACATGCACCGCCTGGGCAGGGTGATGGGATTGATAATGGCCACTACATGAGCAGTCCTAACATAAGCCTCTCAAACCTTCGCAAATGAGCCCCTCCACGTCGTTGGTGGTGGGATAGGTTGCGCAATCAAAGTTTTTGTTCACACTCTCCTGCTTTCCAAGAGCCTGTGCTGGCATGTGCCCAAACTCAAAAGGGTGCAGCCGCACAGGCATAACACTAGGGAAGCCTGGCATTTGATTTGGCAACTTCTGTAAGAGCCCTGCATTGATGTGCCCCAGGCTTATGTTAGGACTGCTCATGTAGTGGCCATTATCAATTCCACCACCCTGCCCAGGCGGTGCATGTGGAATGCAGGGCCCTTTGCTTTCCATGAGCAGACTGTCCTTTTTGCGTGGCTGGGCCTATATTATGGTAGGGGCCTGGAGCTGCAGCTCCAATAGCCCCTACATTAATCCAGCCCTGGTCTTCTTTGGCAGCTGGAACAGTACTATGTAGTACCTCTGATGGGAGCCCAGAGAAAGTAAACCGGGACAGATGGGCAATAAGTCTGTTGGCTTTATTAAAAGAAATTTCTGAAGGTAATGGTAAGTTGGACACTATTGCTGCTGTGACAAATGGAGAGGCTGCAGAGCCAGTAGACACTGGTGCATTGGCTGTTGCAGAACTTAACCCTCTCCAGGCAGAAGGATCGGAAAAGGGCGCATACATAGCAGAAGTTTTGTCCACAACAAAAGAGATGAGTAATGCTGAATGTCAGGAAGGTGGGACTCGGAAGGGCTCAGTATTGCTGAAAATAAGAGGATGAGTGTGACACATGCGATTTGCAGTGCTTATGGGGAGCTGCAAGTTTTGTTAGTTTCCTCTGAGGTGGAAGTCTCTTTGAGTGTCTTGGCCTCTCAAACCTTAGCAAATGAGCCCCTCCACGTCGTTGGTAAAGGAAAAAGTCCCTAGAGTCCTGTGTTTAGTTGTGGCATGTCTAGAAATAACAGATGTTGTTGGAATTGGTGAAAATCTTTTCAATGTACACCTGCATGTATCCACAGCAAAAGGGCGACCTGGTACTGCGTAGTACCAATCGGTGGAGGCAGGGGGTACAGGTGATGTTGAGCAATGTTGATAAAAATTGGTTACTGCACTGTTACTTTTGTGGAACGTTGTCTCACAGTTCTCTGCGACAGTGCTTCCAGCCGCAGTTACTGAGGAATCAGAAATAATAGACATAGTGGAAGTCTCTCCGTAAGCTGGTGTGGTGGGGTGCATTCCTGCTGGTGCAGTCCGAGGTGCGGCTGAGCAATGGTTGGTACATGGCGCGTGTACTGTCTCACCTGCTTGTCCTCATGTAAAAGGAAGGGGCCAGAGAAGACGTGGCAGCAGTGGGAATTCAGTCCATCACTCGTAGGGAGTTTGAGGTACCCGGAGACACTTTGACAGGAAATAACAGTGTTGGTAACTGTAATAAAAAAAATGTATGATAATCACTGTAAAGCTCTGTAGAACAGCTCAGAGGTATTGGTTGAGGTACCAATGGACACAGAAATGGTTACAGAGATTGGTGTGGAAAAATGTGGCGAAAAATGTGTGTTGGTAGGACAGTTGCTATTGGACAACAGGGGGTGATGTGAAACTGCGGTCTCATAGGGAGTAACTGTTTGCCTATAGGTGGTCCCTCCCTAGACACTGTCTTAGCAAACAAGGTGACAAGAGGTCCTGATGATAATATTGAGTTGAATAACCCCTTGTGGAACATTGTTATTGAGGTTAAATAGAAGCATGTGGTGTTGATCTCAGCTGATTTGGTTGCCAAGGGTAACCACACAGGGGTTAGTGAACCTGAGAAATTGATGTTCTTGGCTAGTGTTGCATCAGGTAGTGAGGGGGGTCAGTCCCTGACGGGTTTCATGGAAGTGGGTCCCCAACAGTCCCGGGAGAGTAGGTCTATGGGAAAAAAGAAGAAAGGGAGGGTCCCATGGCCTGAAGGTAGAAGGGATAGAGAGATTAGTGGAACCCCACGGTTTAGGAAGAAGTGCTGGTGTAAGCACACCTGGAAGATGTGGCTGGAGTGCCCCTTTAGAAGAAAGGTTGGGCAGATTAGGACTCCTGCTGCTGATAGTTAGCACAGAGGTGCCAAGGCGGATTGCTGGTGGAAACATACCTGGAAAAAGAAATGGGCCCATGCAGCTAATGGCTGGCACAGAGGTGTCCCATCCATGGTGATGGGTTTATGTGTTCCTCCCTCCGGTTCGAAACAAGGGGGGAGGATATGTGGCGGTAGGACCCTGTGCTACCTGGAGGATTGATGGTTTACGCCAGATTTTGGAGACAGGCACGCTGACTGTACAGCTGTGTGCTGGGCTATTTAGTTTTGACCTGGCTATGGCTCAGTGTTCCACCCCAACGGACAGGAAGTCTGTGCAGGTGGACTCCCATTCCTCTGACAGGAGTCAAAGGCTGCATGTCTGCAGGAGGCAGATGTACTTGGTGACAGAGCAGCAAGACACTGATCAGGAGTGAGCTAGGAGAGATCTCTAGGAAACTCTTTTGGGTCTGAGGAGCAGACCTAAGGCTAAAGGCCTGAATCATCCGTATGGGAAGAATGTAAGCCAGGAGATGTATTGAGTGTACAAGATACAGTAATGGTGGAACCCCCCTGCGTGGGTACTGATGTCTTTAACTTTTCTGTGCTTTAAAATAAAAGTGGGCTACCAGGCCCTTAAAAATACAGTTTTGTACTGGCATACTCACTGGAAAACGCGCCTACCGTTTGAGTCTGATAACCCCAATCTTACAGCCCCTATTCAACTACACCAGGCCACATACTAGTTTGGTGCCAAATGCACAGTATTCTGGAGACACAACACTTTAAAGTGCACTGCTAGGAGTGTATCGACTTAGAGTTGTACATGCTCCCCAGATTAAGCAGTAAGTATTCAGTATATAATCATTACTTGTTTTCCATTTCTTCCATAGTAAGTACTCACACGTCATTAGTATCCATGGGCTGCTGTTATGTATCAAGAGGCCCTGCTGTCCACATGGCAAACATGGCCGCCCCTCCACTTCCTGCATATACAGAAATAGGCCCCTGCACTCTCTAGCGGCTGGAGGAGAAACTGCAGCTCATATGCCTAATAAGTACATATGTTAAACAGCACACTGCTCGTAGGGGTTACTGAGAGAACAGACAGTCAGATCTTTTTTTTATGCCCGTGTACAAACGATCAGACTATCCAGCGGACTTTGCAGTGGAGGTCCGCCGGACTTTTCAGATGAACAGACTTGCCCACACATGGAATAAAGTCCATTCATTTTGAACGTGACTCCAGGTAGATGCCTGGTATGGATTTTAAGGGCTACCCCTAGACTGAAAAAAGGGCGTGGGGGTCCCCCCAAAGTCCATACCAGACCCTTATCTGAGCACGCAGCCTGGCCGGTCAGGAAAGGGGGTGGGGACGAACGAGCGCCCCCCCTCCTGAACCATACAAGGCCGCGTGCCCTCAACATGGGGGGTGTGCTTTGGGGAAGGGGGGGCCCTGCGGCCCCCACACCCAAAAGCACCGTGTCCCCATGTTGATGAGGACAGGGGCCTCTTCCAGACAACCCTGGCCATTGGTTGTTGGGGGTCTGCAGGCGGGGGGCTTATCGGAATCCGGGAGCCCCCTTTAATAAGGGGGCCCCCCTAGATCCCGGCCCCTGCACCCTATGTGAATGAGTATGGGGTACATCTTACCCCTACCCCATTCACCTGAGGGAAAAAAAAAAAATGTCAATAAAAAAACAACACAGGTTTTTAAAGTAGTTTATTAGTCGGCTCCGGGGGTCTTCTTTAGACTTCGGGGGTCTTCTCACCGGGCTCCTCTGCTATCTTCTGCTCTTTAGCTAGCGGAGGAGCCCGGCTTTCTCATTAGTCGCCGACCGGGGGTCTTCTTCCGACTTCTCCGCGCTCTTCGGTTTTTCTGCCAGGCTCCAATGCTATCTTCTTCCAGCTCTTTTACTTGCGTTGGTCCGGTCTTCTCGTTTGTCGCTGTTGCTTCCTTTTTCTTCAGATGTTAACACAAAGCTCTCTCTCGCTGTAATGCCAGGGACGCATAGGCGCGGCGACTTATATAGGCATGGGGCGGGGTCACCGGGTGATTTCATATGGTGACCCACCCCTTATGATGTCACAGTCCCAGCATCCCCCGGGACTGTGACATCATCCGTGACCCCGCCCCTTATGCCTATAACATGTCCCTGGCATTACAGCGGGAGTGAGCATCGTGTCAACATCAGAAGAACGGAAGAAGAAGGCGGCGACAGAAGTCGGAAGAAGACCCCTGGTCCGCGATGACAAACGAGAAAGCCGGGCTCCTCTGCTAGCAAAAGATAGCGGAGGAGCCCGGCGAGAAGACCCCCGAAGTCGGAAGATGACCCCCGGATCTAACTATTAAACTACTTTAAAAAACCTTATTTAAGGAAATTCTCTGATGGGGATACCTTCAGGTTTCTCACAACTGTAGTACCAACATCCCAAGAAAAAGATATACACAAAAAGTTTGGAGGTAAGAGACTTTTAGGGTACCACTAGGTCAAAATCAAAAAAAAAAAAAATGGAAAAATATTAATTTATTTAACAATTACCAAAGTTCCACATACATATAAAACCTAACATTTGTTTACAACTCTGTAACAGAAGAAGTCTATAACAGAAACCTGACATTCTATTATGAACCAACATGATCTCCATCCCAAAGTGTTCTACATGTTTCGCCTTGATCGGGATCGGATATCCAATCCACAGAAAAACAATATGTTACTTATCTAGATATACATAAAGAATAAAAAGAGAAGAAAAATAAATAACAATATCATACATATCATTGTAATTCAAATAGCATAACAATATATGTAAAAAATATGACATAGCATATAATATGTTTCAGATCAGAGATTGCAAATGTGTGGGAGAAAAAAAAAAGGCCAAAGTGTTTGTCCCTTACCTCCAAAACAAAGGGAGAGACGCCAACACACAAAGGGGTTAATTCTCATCTAAAACAATTCCCTTCATCAACACTGCAAATGATGCCAGACAGCTTCCAAATATGGCCAGAAAACCCATAGAGAGGGTTGTAATTGCTACATGTGTCTCTGAAAAATATATGCAATAATACCTGAATGAACAATTACAGAAAACTACTCTTAGACTCAATAATTATAGGGGTGAAGGCAGATGAGGAGCCCACCCAGGTTTACATTAAAGGGACCGCACCTACCTACCTCACAAATTATTTGAACAGAGTTGTTATAAATCAAGGAGCTCAGTTTAAGGACTTGAGCCTTCAAAAGAAAGAATATCCACAAGATCTAATGGAAAGAGAGATAACAAACATATATACAGCTCTCTCAGAATTATTATGGTGGTGTACCCCAAAAGAAAAGAGTGAAAAAACGCATCACAGAACTCAAGACGCAAAGTCTCTCACCTCTTAAAGCGGTTCTTCACCCTAAAGGGGAAGTTCCGCTAATCTGATCCCTCCCCCCTCCAGTGCCACAATCTGCACCTTTCAGGGGGGAGGGGGGTGCAGTTACCTGGATAATCCAGGTATCTGCACCCACTTCCGGGCAGACCCCCACAGACGCCCCCCCCCCCGTTGTGTTCTGGGAAACACACAGTTCCCAGAGACACAGCGGGGGACCATAAGAGACGTGCAGCATGACTCGCGCATGCGCAGTAGGGAACCGGGCAGTGAAGGATCGCTCGTCATCTGCCGCCGACATCGCTGGACCCTGGGACAGGTAAGTGTGATTTTATTAAAAGTCAGCAGCTGCAATATTAGTAGCTGCTGGCTTTTAATATTTTTTTTTTTTTTTTTTTTTAGGTGCAGAACCGCTTTAACAGTTCTGGGCTGTTGATGCTTAACTTCTCAGATTACCCCAAGGTTGAAAAGGGGGAGAAAAGGGAGGGAGGAAAGGGGTAGAGGGAGAGACCCTCACCCCCAAACGCAGAAATCCCACAATTCCCAAACAGAGCCAAGTCCAATCCAGACTGCGATCTATATATCTAAATTAAAGCAATCGTACAAGGTACAGCCCATGAGAAGTGTAAAAGTACACATTAAATACTCAAGCACATGGCCATAAAACAAATTTTTACCTGTCAGATGTCCACACAGCAACATCCCGAGCTCCCAAACACTCCCGGCTTGTCACATGGCAAACCGGGTTTAAATATGCATGGCGCCAAAACGTGACATGTGACGTCACAGCGTCATGGCGCCACGCAGACGCAAAAACAGACGCCCCAGGTCACCAGGCTGCCGCCGGAACCAGAAATGAGCGTCATTTCCGGTGTGCCTGACCTGTCAACAGGAAGAGAAAGTGCTGACACCTCCTGGACAAAGAATATAATGGTCCAGAGGTCTCCGGAGGATGGTGTCCCTTAAGAGGACGTCCCAAATGGGTCCATAGGAGAGCATGTTAGCCCCAAAATGGGAACATGTGCCTCCCAAGAAATTCAGGACCCTTGGGCGTCCATACGGGCTTCTAATGGAGTCAAGGAGTCAACGCAGGGAACTGCAGAGGATTCTCCCTATCCACACACAGTCCAACCCGTGAAGGGGGACACAAACACATTCACACACACACGTTACCCAACCAGAAAGGTCAGAGAGTGGTCTGGTTTCCTTGAGAACCAACAGATAGGATACATAGGAAAGGCAGGAATATAGCAAGCTTAAAGACAGCTTACCCAGCCGGAATTTAGATGTATGCGTTCCCAATGATCCCGATCAAAGCGTGGTTCCTTCTGGAAGCTCTGCCAACCTCCTGATATCTGACTCGCCAAAACTGTACATGAAATAGATGCTGTATTGAGTCACCAAACATTTCCTTATATATAAATGTCTCTTAACAATCCACAAGTCACCTGGCTTTAGTTTTAGATCCTTCCAAACTTTTAGGATCTGGAATTGGGGAGAAAACACATAAATGAGTTTGTCAAAAACCTTAAAAGATCAGCAACATTCTCTGTGAGATCCAAATGGAGGACTTCAGCTGCTGAGACAAAATATAAGCAAGTGAGTAACACACCCCCAAACCAATTGCCATAGGGAGAGAGTCCAACATCCACTTAGCGGCTTGATAAAATATAATAAAACATTCAGGCAAAAGTTTTCTAGTTTCTTACTCTACTTTGTCCGCTACGTTGTAGATAGTAGGGGGTGTAAAAATAAAACCTCAAAACTTCTAGTAAGGACTCTCCTATAAGAATTATTTCCTCTGTTACTCTCTGTAGATTCTGCACTCTGTACTTAAAAATTACTTCTGATAACACTTTTTTACTGTGGCCTTTGCAGTAGCATTTGCCACTGGACATCCAGAAAACATGTCCATACAAACAAAATACATTATTATTATTCAAATATTTGATTGTATACATCTACACATTTGCATCACATAGACTGAAATCCAAAAGGTATGATATTCCATACCTACAGTCAAGGAATGCTCCTGACACAAAAGCCGAATCACAGGGGCATAGTGCCACGAGCACTCCGTAAACAATACAAAACATAAACCTAATTACAATATCCATACACTAAAATAAAGGCACCAAACGTTCGAAGCTTACCCAAAAGGTACAACCCCCCACCACACGGATTCTAGAAGCCCGAGATCAAATTAAGATATGCCCATCTGGGCTACGCCACTTCACTACAGGAATGGCTTATAGCTGATCCCTTCATTGAGGCCAGGAAAACGAGTCACCTGTAGGGAATGAATCCATCTTGTTTCAAGCTGTAATAATTTTTTTTTATCAAAGAACCCCCCCCCCCCCCCCCCGACCATGTGGGGAAGATGTTCCAGGCTGAAGAAACCGATGGATTTAAGATCGAAATTATGATAGAGCCCCACATGATGGCTTATAGGGGTCTCCATCTTTTTTTTGATATTAAAGAGACATGGTCCCTTATACGGCAAAATAGGGGGCATTTTGTTTTGCCCACATAGAAAGCTCCACATAAGCATTTCATAAGATAAATTGATCCTATTGACTGGCAATTAGTCCTTTTGTTTGGGTGTCCACACATTACTATCCGAAAGAGTTACACTCCTCCACTCCAAAAATGAACAGACAGAAATCGCACTTACCCCACCGGTAAGTACCCAGTGTGGTGATTTTCGTGGTTTCACCACTCCTATAGTGGCTTGAAACTAGACTGTCCCTTAACCACTTCAGCCCCGGACCAATTGTCAGCCTAAGGACCAGAGGTCTTTTTACAATTTCGCACTGCACTGCTTTAACTGGTAATTGCGCGGTCATGCAATGTTGTACCCAAACAAAATTTGCATCCTTTTCTTCCCACAAATAGAGCTTTCTTTTGATGGTATTTGATTGCCTCTGCGATTTTTTATTTTTTGCGATATAAATGGAAAAAGACCGAAAATTTTGAAAAAAATATATATTTTCTTCTTTTTGTTATAAGAAAAATCGAATAAACTAAATTTTAGTCATACATTTAGGGCAAAATGTATTCAGCCACATGTCTTTAGTAAAAAAAATGTCAATAAGTGTATATTTATTGGTTTACGCAAAAGTTATAGCGTCTACAAACTAGAGTACATTTTCTGGAATTTACACAGCTTTTAATTTATGACTGCCCATCTCATTTCTTGAGGTGCTAAAATGGCAGGGCAGTACAACCCCCCCCCCCCCCCCCAAATGACCCCATTTTGCAAAGTAGACACCCCAAGGAAATTGCTGAGGGGTATGTTGAGCCCATTGAATATTTATTTTTTTTGTCCTAAGGGATTGAATGACAAAAAAATGTTTTTTTATAAAAAGTTGTCACTAAATGATATATTGCTCACACATGCCATGGTTATATGTGGAATTGCACCCCAAAATATATTCTGCTACTTCTCCCGAGTATGGGGATACCACATGTGTGGGACTTTTTGGGAGCCTATTCACACACGGCACCCTGAAAACCAATCACCACCTTCAGGATTTCTAAGGGTGAAAATTTTTTACAAAAAGTTGTCACTAAATTATATATTGCTCACACATGCCATGGTTATATGTGAAATTGCACCCCAAAATATATTTTTCTGCTTCTCCTGAGTACAGGGATACCACATGTGTGGGACTTTTTAGGAGCCTAGCTGCGTACGGGGCCCCGAAAATCAATCACCGCTTTCAGGATTTCTAAGGGTGCAAATTTTTGATTTCACTCCTCGCTACCTATCACAGTTTCGAAGGCCATAAAATGCCAAAATAGCACAAAAACCCCCAAATGACCCCATTTTGGAAAGTAGACACCCCAAGCTATTTACTGAGAGGCATGTTGAGTCCATGGAATATTTTATATTTTGCCACAATTTGCTGGAATTTTACAAACTTTTCTTTTTTTTTTGCTCAAAGTTGTCACTAAATGATATATTGCTCACACATGCTATAGGCATATGTGAAATTACATGGAATATTTTATATTTTGCCACAAGTTGCGGGAATATTACAAACTTTTTTTTTTGCAAAAAGTTGTCACTAAATGATATATTGCTCACACATGCTATAGGCATATGTGAAATTACACCCCAAAATACATTCTGCTGCTTCTCCTGAGTACAGGGATACCACATGTGTGGAACTTTTTGGGAGCCTAGCCGTGTACGGGACCCCGAAATCCAATGAGACCATTGAATATTTATTTATTTTTGTCCCAAGGGATTGAATAATGACAAAAAATTAAAATAATTTTTTTTTTACAAAAAGTTGTCACTAAATTATATATTGCTCACACATGCCATGGTTATATGTGGAATTGCACCCCAAAATACATTTTGCTGCTTCTGCTGAGTAGGAGTGTGGGACTTTTTGGCAGCCTAGCTGCGTACAGGGCCCCGAAAACCAATCGGCACCTTCTGGATTTCTAAGGGCGCAAATTTTTGATTTCACTCCTCACTACCTATTACAGTTTCGAAGGCCATAAAATGCCAAAATAGCACAACCCCCCCCCCCCCAAATGACCCAATTTTGGAAAGTAGACACCCCAAGCTATTTGCTGAGAGTCATGTTGGCTGAACGAAAAAAAAGAGATTGATCGGTGGGTATGCCCTTCATCCACACACTTCTAATGATGGACATACATGCACCATTTATACATGCCGAAGCATGGGGGCATCCTCCCACAAAAAAGTTATGCCACGTACACATGGTCAAACTTTTCCACGGGCAAGCCCTCCGTTGGAATTTCGACCGTATGTACGCAGCATTAGGAGCAAAATCGCTCCTCCGCCCCTGCTGCCCACATGCTTCGGCATATATGCTCTTTTTTTTTTAACTGTAGAGGGGAAATCACCTCCTACAGTGTTGGGGTCGCAGCTTTATGTATCGTGGGAGCAAACGCTGTTGCTGTCAAGATAAATAAATCCACGCTGCAACTGAATGGCGTACCTGCTAAGCAAATTATGGTTAACGTTAAAACAAAGTAACATTACAGTATAACAGTAAAACCTTACCATACCATACCTGCAAAGCAAATGCCAAAAAAAAAACTGTAAAAAATAAAACATTTTTTAACACAACCTTTCGACCGAATTACCGTAAAAATCACTCCTCCTCCCCTGCTGCCCCCATGCTTCGGCATATTTTCTTTTTTTTTTTTAACTGTGGTGGTGAAATCACCTCCTACAGCACTGGAGTCACAGCTTTATGTATCGTGGGAGCAAACGCTATTGCTGTCAAGATAAATAAATCCGTGCTGCAGCTGAATGGCGTACCTGAAAACAAAAAAAATGGTTAACAATAAAACACAGTAAACAGTAAAGTATAAAAAAATGAGAGAGAAGAGAGAGAGAACAATAAAACGACAACTATTTTTGGTTTTTATATTTTATTTGTTTATTTTTATTTTACTTTTTTTTTTTTTACACTTTTTTTTTTTAACTGTAAACTGTAACAACTGTAAAGGTTCGGGTATCTCAAAATGTGATGGCATCTTGGGAGACCCTGTGTTAGTGTGCCTAGCCTGTGAAATGCTGTACCCTACGCTAATACTTCACTAGTGAATGGTAGCGTTCAAAACACTCACCAAGGCAAAGACCAGGATTGTCAGGACAGAGTGGACAATAACGGGTGTCACGCCTATATCCGCGCTTGGTACAGACACGGCATCTTCTTTGGGGGGCTCGTTGGGTAGGGGTACTCGGAAGGGCATAAGCATAATGCCTCTCATGCAGCCGGCTTACTGCATTTGGTTGGGAATGGTGAGGTGCAGAACCATCTGGATACAGAAGGTCTGTGACAACCTCTCTCTGGAAGAAAAGAAAGGTTAAAGTCCCACCTGAAGCTTTGTATAGCACATAAGCATTCAGCAAAGCCAATTGAAATAAGTAAACAGACACTTTTTTGTACCAGCGTCTGGCCTTACGGGCAACTAGATACGGCGCCAACAACTGGTCATTGAGGTCCACCCCTCCCATATTTTTGTTATATTCGTGGACCGTCGTGTCTGCATGAAGGGAGGTAAGAACGAAAACATTCTTATTATCCCTCCACTTCATAGCGCGCAAATTATTACACCGATAGCAGGCTCTCTCCCCCAGCCTAAGACGGGAATCTACAAGCCGCTGGGGAAAGCCCCGGCAATTAGGTCGCACGGTGCCACATGCTCCAATCTGATGATCAAACAAGTGACTAAACAGTGGCACGCTCGAGTAATAATTGTCCACGTACAAGTGGTACCCCTTTCCGAACAAGGGTGACACCAAGTTCCACACTATCTTGCCAGCGCTTCCTATGTAGTCAGGGCAGTTCTCCGGCTCTACGTGACTATCTTTACCCTCATAAACCATAAAGCTCCATGTATAGCCTGTGGCCCTGTCACAGAACTTATAGAGCTTGACCTCGTATCTGGTACGCTTGTTGGGAATGTATTGTTTGAATGACAAGCGACCAGTAAACTTAATCAGGGACTCATCAACGCAGACAACTTTATAGGGAGTAAAGTCTGCAAAACGTTGGTTGAAGTGGTTTATGAGGGGCCGAATTTTGTAGAGCCGATCGTATTCAGGGTCTCCATGAGGATGACAAAGTTCATTGTCATTGAAGTGCATGAACCGTAAGATCGGCTTGTATCGTTTCCTGGACGTGGAGTTAGAGAACACGGGCATGTGGTCAGTCGGATGCATGGACCAATAAGCCTGCAACGTCATGAATTTATGTTGAGGGAAAGGTCCAGAAAGGTCTTAAATTCAGAAACCGTAACTGGTTTCCAATCTCTGCCAAGGGAAGGCAACTAGGGATTAGCGGCGATGTGTTGACCAGCATATAAATTAGTTTGGCCCACAATAGATCTATAGAGACCTTCCATGAAATACAGCGAATAAAAATCAAGTGGCGTAAAATCAGCTGTATCCACCTGAATACCGGGTTGGCCAGTGAATGGGGGAAGTACTGGTGCTGCAGAAGTGGTGGGCACCCAATCAGGATTGGCGAATTCTGCAGGAAGGGCACTATGGGAACGACGGGCCTGCCTTTGTCTTCTTCTTGGGGGCAGCAGGACACTACTTGTGCTTGCCACCTTGAACTGCACTTATGGGACTCGCCACGTCACCACGTGATACTGCAGTGCTGGATGTACGTCCAGGGTGTACTAGGCCGCTGGTGCTTGCCAGTTCACCAGAAGGATGAGCGGCTCTAGTACTTCTCTGCTCCATATGAGGGACCTGCGATTCTTGCACCTCAACAACATCAGAAGATCGGGGTCGGGTACACCTGACGTTAGCAGGGACCTCATCTTCGTCATCAGTTGTCCTCTACAGGTTCGTATTCTGAGCCTGAATCTTATAGATCAGTGTCTTCCTCTTCACTCATGACTCTTCTGTCATGCTCAGAAACGTGTAGGCCTCTTCACTAGTGTACCTTCGCTTTGCCATTTTGGGCTCTAAATTTAGGGGTACACTAGTCAGACTCACAGGTAAAAAAAGCACCTAGGCTGTCAGCGACTGTATAAAACGCTACCAAAAAAAAACCTGTTAGCGAGCGCAGGATCAGGCCTGACTCTGCGAACACTGCAGTTATGTGTGTTGTGTTTTGTAAGTGACAGTGATCGATCGATACTGCACTTGGGTGGGCTGGGCTGAGCGGAGGGGCAAAACACAGGTGCTAGCAGGTATCTGGATTGATCCCACTAACAATGCGTTTTTTTGGAACCCTAAACGTTAGTATAGATCTGATCAGATCAAATATTGATCTGTTCAGATTCTATACCACTAAGGGAGGTGTATGCTTTGCGCGTGGGTGTTAGCAGTACTGGCACTAACCTAGCACTGCCTGGGGCGACACAGACCCTATCTGACCCTAAAACCTAATTGATATCACCTGCCGGGTGATCAGGGGGTTAAACCTTTATTGGGTAATAAATGGCGGGTGCCCTGATGCTATAAAAAGCGAACTACCTAACCAGCGTCACCTGTAACACTTATACGGTGATCACTGGTGAAAGGGTTAACTAGGGGCAATCAGGGGGTTAAAATCTTTATTGGGTATTTATATGGGGGTACCTGACGCTATATAAAAACCTGACGGGGGACCTAAACAACTAAATAACTAACTGGCTAACCAGCGTCACCAGTGACACTTATACAGTGATCGCTGGTGAAAGAGTTAACTCTAGGGGCAATCAAGGGGTTAAAACCTTTATTAGGTTATATATGGGGGTACCTAACACTATAAAAACCTGGCTGTGAACCTAAAATAAAAAAACTAGCTTCCTAGCGGCACCAGTGACACTAATGCAGCGATCAGAAAAACGATCGCTTAGTGACACTGGTAAAAGGGTTAACTTGGGGGGGGGGGGCAATCAAGGGATTAAACCTTTATTAGGGGGGGTAGGGGGCTACCCTGGACCTAAAGGGGCCTAACACTAGCTGCCCTGACACTTTTTTTACAACTGACACTAAATGCAGTGATCAGTAAATAAATGATCACTGCAATCAGTGACACTGTGACGGGGGGGGGGGGGGGGTGATCGGGGGTGACTGGGGTGAAAAGTGTGCCATACGTGTCAGTGGACCGTTGGTGCACTTACTTGGATGTCTTCTCTCCTCACCGTCCGGTCAAAAAGACTGCCACGAGGGGAGTGACATCACTTCCTCCCTGCCTGTGTTTACAATACACAGCGGGGGAAGCTTCTCATTCGCTAGGAGCGATCGAGAGGGGATCCCCTCATCCTAGATCGCTCCTGAAGCGAAACGATCCGCCGCATCCAGCGGGAGGGGGTCCGATCGGACCCCCACCCGCTGGAAGGCAAGCACGTACATGTACGTGCTTGTGCCTGTCGGTGCCATTGTGCCGACGTACATTGCCATGGAAAATAATTCCTGTGACTCAAGCGGAAGGTATGTGGTGGTGGTGTTGGTGGTAGCGTCTTTGGGGGTGCACATAGCAGAGAGTGAAGAAGAGGGTGCAGATCGAGAGGATAGGATAAGGAGGGTGCAGAAGAGTAAGGCTGAGTGAGCCACTCAACCAAGTCTGGTGCGTCTTTTAAAGTAATTGAACGCACCTTCTCCAACTTCCCACTTTGGCTCAAGCCTGTTGCTCCTGCCCTACCCCTACCACCCCTGCGGAAGGGCCTGCCTCTTCCTCTGCCTGTCATTTTTTAAATGACCCTGTGACAAAACTCTCAGTCCCTATACCGATTAAGGACTGCTGCAGTATAGGGTAGCAGTCAGCAGTAGTGCACCTCAACCCTATGTATTGTGGACCTATACCAGTCCTTATAGAATAGCAGACTGTACCTCACTCAACCCTATGTACTATAGCACCCTACACCAGGTTATTACCAGTCCTTATAAGGAACCTTTGTGGAACAAGTAGGTTGTGTGTGACTGATTAGCAGACTGCAGCAGAAGGGCAGCAGTCAAGTATAATATTCTTTCTATATTTGGAAGAAAGAATATTATACGTGTACAAGCCTATTACCATACCACTGATACCAGTCCTGAAAAGAACCTTTGTGGACCTAATATAGTAACAGCTACTGAATAACCACTTTCAGACCGGACCATTTTGCTGGTCAATGACCAGAGGTCTTTTTACAATTTGGCACTGCGCTGCTTTATCTGGTAATTGCGCGGTCATGCAATGTTGTACCCAAACAAAATTTGCGTCCTTTTTTTCCCACAAATAGAGCTCTCTTTTAAAGGTATTTGACTGACTCTGCAATCCTGCATCAAAAAGAAAAAATGGACCAAAGGGCCCCTAGGTCATTCTCTCCCACTAGGCAAAATAAAACAGTCTGCTGGGGATGCAGGGAGGGTTGTTAGTACTGACCAGGGGGCAGACCCTGTGCCGACAATTCAGTGTTGGTCAGTGAATATAAGAGAAAAAAAAAAAAAAAATTATACATCATACAATCCCATATACCCAATTCTATACCTACAGTTAATCCAGAGGGAGGGGGAAAAAAAGAAAAAAAAAAAAAAAAAACACACACCACACCACAGGAGAGCATGATCCAATTTGAAAAGCAGGGGAAAAAAAAATTCCTTGCTGACCCGAGAGGCAATCCGATTTTCCCCGGATCAACTATAAAACGTCAATACCCAGTTAGATGTACACTTAGAGCACTTTCACACCACACCGCCCATAGCGTCAGCGGTAAAACGCCGCTATTTTTACAGCGTTATTAGAGCGTTTTTACAGCGTTTTTGGGGCGCTAGAGTTAAAATTACCTCAACGCTGTGGGCGTTTTTACAGCGTTTTACAAGCGTTGGGCGTCAAAGAGCCACCTCACTTCCTGTTTACTTCCTGGGATCTTGTGAGGTGACAGAGGATACAGAAAGAAGATGAAGTTCATGGAGCTGTTCTTGATGTTTGTGCTACTGTATTGGGAAAATATCCACCAACAGAGGCAGCAACGTCGGTATTGGGTTCATCCCATCCTACAAACACACAGCTCTATCGGGCAATTTGTGTTGCTATATGAGCACCTAAGAGTGCACCCAGACAAAATTCCGAAACTATACTCGAATGAGCATTGGAACGTAAGTATCTATATCCTAATCCCGCTCCCACTGCTCCCAAATCTCCAACCATAATCCCACTCCCACTGGTCCCAAATCCCAAATCTAGAACCATAATCCCGCTCCCACTGGTCCCAAAACCCAAATCTAGAACCATAATCCCACTCCCACTGGTCCCAAAACACAAATCTAGAACCATAATCCCACTCCCACTGGTCCCAAAACCCAAATCTAGAACCATAATCCCACTCCCACTGGTCCCAGAACCCTAATCTAGAACCATAATCCCACTCCCACTGGTCCCAGAACCCTAATCTCCAACCCTAATCCCACTCCCACTGGTCCCAAATCCCTGGTCTCTTTCAACCTCCATCTTCTCTTAGCTCCTATCCACCTCTACAAACAGGATTTCCTGATTTACCAGCATCCTACGCTTCAGTGAGATCATGTTACCTCCCCACAGCTAGTCCTGTTGCTGTGGATGCTATCTTTTTGTTTGCATGTTTATCTTTTGTTTGTGAGATCATGTAAAAACAAGCAGTTTATATAAAGTACATGCAGTGTCTTGTTTTACTTCAAATCTACATTTTTCTACGATTTCTTTGGCACTTTGATGGCTTGGAAATCATTGTGACCTTTCCACAATTTCAGTCCTGTTGTTGTAGATGCTCTCTTTCTACTTGCATGTTTACTTTTTTTGAGATCATGTGACTTTTTCTACAGCTCAGGGCGGATTATAGGCGTTTTTAGGGCGTTTTTACAGCGCTTTCAATTCATTCCAATGGAGAGGAGCGTTTTTGAAGCGCTTTTTTTTTTAACGCCCAAAAGCTGCTCCAAAGATGCTGCTTGCAGGACTTTTCTCAACGCTCAGCCAGCGCAACGCCTTGGTGTGAAAGGGTCCATTGAGATGCATGGAGAGCGTTTTATGAGCGTTATTTTTAACGCTAAAACGCTGCAAAAACGCCCTGGTGTGAAAGGGGTCTTAAGAAAAAATCCAGGCCTTTCTTAAAGCAATCTACTGAGCTGGCCAGAACCATCCCTGCAGGGAGTCTATTCCACAGCTC
The DNA here is from genome assembly GCF_037356315.1 of Lithobates pipiens. NCBI lineage: Eukaryota > Metazoa > Chordata > Amphibia > Anura > Ranidae > Lithobates > Lithobates pipiens. The sequence continues at coordinate 104,017,415 of NW_027507686.1, read as the reverse complement.
TTACTGTGAAGAAGCCTTTCCGTATTTGGAGATGAAAACTCTTCCTCTATCTGTAAAGAGTGCTCCCTTGTCATCTTTGTTGACTGTAAAGTGAAATCTCAACACCAAGCTCACTATATAGACCCCTTATATATATTTGTACATGTTGATCACATCTCCTCACCTCAAGAGTGAATAAATTCAGTTCCTCTAATCTTTCCTCATAGCGGAGCTCCTCCATGCCTATTATCAGTTTGGTTGCCCTACTCTGCACTTTTCTCCAGTTGCCCAATATCCTTTTTGAGAACTGGTGCCCAAAACTGAAAGGCAAATTCCAGATGAGGTCTTACTAATAATGATTGCAAAACATGCAGTTTTATCCAATGCGAGTGCCATTTTAAATACTTTTTTTTGAAGGTTTTACACCATTTAGCGATTTCTTCCCTATATGCCCATGTCTGATTATGTGGGATAATCTGTTTAAAGTCATCTAGGAAAGTGGAAGACGTGGCAAGAAATGGTCCTTTTGAACTTTTAGTTAGAAACTACATGGTAAGTGTACATTGACTCAACAGGAAAAGGCTTTGGCTAACCACTTTTTTTTCTAATCTGTTTTAAAGGAAGAATTTGGGACTTCATTATTTTTCACTTAATTGATTTTGCTGTGGATGTTTTGTTTATAAGGACTTTTATAGAAGTCAATTGTTTAGCACAGCACTTTGTTTATAGAAGTTATTAGCTGTGATACACATCTCATGGTGTGCTTGTAGCTATTAGGATGTATTAGTTTAACATGTCGTACACCAGCAGTATTTCTTTTTCTAGGTTTAAGAAAACATTACAAAATTGGACAATTTTCAATGTGATGTTTATTTTTGGAAGATGTAAAAAAAAAAAAAAATGAATAAAAAAAAATGTAATGTTAGCATTTAACAAGCATACTGCATACATTTGCCTTGTTCTGCTAACACATTAATATTTCAGTGCGCAGCAAACTCTTAACATTACAGATGTCCAACTTCCTGAAAAATATATATTTATTTTTTTAAACAGACCTAGAGCAAACCTATTTGATTATAGACCCATTCTTATGCAGCCAGTTTCATAAGTTTTAGGGTTCATTTTTAGACTGTAGATAACACATTTAACAATGGAAAATAATCTGAAATGTGTGGCTAGTCAAGTCAAAAAGTGCCCAAACTACTTGCCATATAAACCCAATAAAAAACATTTACATCTCCCCAAAAAATAAAACTACAAAACAAAAACAGGTTTGACGTTGCATGTATCTGGTGTATGAAGGTAAAAACTTTGTACTGCAAACGCAACTGGAGACTGCACCGGACACTGTAGCTTACCTAAAAAGAAAGGTAAAAAATAATAATAATATTTTGAAGTTTTCAAAGATTCTCATGAATTAAACACTTTGCTCACATATTATACAGATATACAGATCAGTAACAGGATGTCCAATCAGTTCCCAATATTAAGCCTGGATTCACAATTATGAATGACACCACGCATAATTCGCACTGGAGTCACCCTGCATTCATGTGCACATCACCAAATAGTGCAGGACTCTCTCTCCGCACCCAAATCATTCGCGCAACACAATTCTGGCAAGCACACCGTTTTGCGATCTGTTAATTTAAAATGGACACCTGCAGATCACATGGATGCAGTGCGATACGGGAGAAACCCAGCTAATCTTGTGCGTTTCCTGAATCGCATCAGTATATACCAGGGCTTAATGACTGCTGCATAATGATGCATGGATTGGGCCTAAGTAGATAAGCGTTTTTGTGCCAGTGATTTAACATCTGCAACCCTGTCAAGATCTTTTCAAATGATGCTGCACGTTAACTAATTTTGACACTAAAATAACGCAGCAACCTTTACATTTTGATTTTTAAACCACAAAATAAAATAATGTCATGCGAAATTCCCTAAAAAGGGAAGGGACCTTCCCATCACTATACATTAACATGGTATGGTAGCTCTATGCTGGTCCTAAATAAGCAATTCATGTGGCTTTTATGTGTCTACTTTTAGTAAATGAGCTTATTTCAGGTGCTAAATGTGTAAATATATTAAAGAAAGCATCTCACAAGAGAATTGCAGCCGTCATTAACTTTGTCAGAGTGAGGTATGGGTTTGGCTTTTTTTTGCCCATTTATACTTACCGACAGCCACATCTGTCCTCCGGAGTGTCTGCACCAAGAATCAAGCCATCGAAAAAGCGCAAATGGCTCGTTTCCCCGAGCAGAGAGCTGCTATCTGTCAATCAGCAGCTCTCCTCCACACTCACTGGAGCACTGAGCTGTGGAGGGGTAGAAAGCTGCCATCTCAGCAGCTCGCATAGAGGATGAGACAGCCTTCCACAGTGCCTGGCCTGATCTGGGTGATGTCAGAGTGCAGACTTCAGACCGCTCTCTGCTAAAAAAAAAACTAAATTTCACTCCTGTAACCTGTAGGAGTAGCCCAGCACAAGCAGCTCGGGCTGGATTTCTCCTATAACAGTCAAACTTAAGTTGAAGACGGATTTGACCATCTGTTGGCAATAAAAACCTGCATGTCCCCATTATGGAAATTCACCCTTTTGATTTGTCCCATTTGGGGGGGGGGGGGGGGGGGTTGTCCTCAGAACAGCATTAGAGGGCAAATCTTCCAATAGGGACAACAGTTCTGGTGACCCAGGAGGCCCCAATGAATTCCATTAAATTTTCCACAAACAAAAAACACTGACAGGAGTTACAATGCTCTTTGCCTATGGTTCTACTTAAAGAGAATTTAAAGCTGATCCAAAAGGGGAAGTTCCACCTGTTTGCATCCTCGACTGCCACATTTGGCACTTCTAGGGGCGAGCGGGTACCTGGTTTCAACAGGTACCAGCTACCACTGCCGGTCAGATTGCTGCAGCGATCTGAGCGGAAGTTCAGGGTCACTAGAATCTCCGTAAAATGGGGACAGATTTAACTTTTTTTCAACCTTGGCATTCTTGTTGTATTTGGGGGCTGTCATTAAATCAGTACCATTCAGTGTGCAAGTCAAGTAAGGATTATTCCTATTGCTCCTCTAAAAAAGCTGTTTCTTTCAAAGAATGCTCAGCTAGTAAAAGTGGTTAGATACATTTTAACTACTTACCTGTAACCTTTACCAGTATTATCCTAGTTATTGATCCAATGACACTCAATGGTCTTCTCTGTGCAAAATCATTAAGCTTAAAATTATAGGTTTATACGTTTTTGTAAAAAGCTATGTTTCTACAAACATCTGTCCTGCAACAAATGTTTAAAAACCAGTTGTACAGAAAATTACTTGGGTGCGATTTTTTAACGCGAGGGTAACTTCTTTTAGAATGGCACACTTATTTGGATTTAGATTTGTCTCAACTATGTTAGCGTTCTATGTGCACGATACGTCTTTAAATAGCGCGATTTAAAAATTGCACGGTTTGCAAAAAAAATAAAACACTGAAATCTACAAAGTGTTGACCCGAAGCAGCACACAAAAGGATACAGGGAAGGAAATAAAGTAGAAACTATAAAGCCTCACCTCCTCAATCTAGTAAAATCGCGACCGGTCAGCATAGGAATCCCGCATGTATCGTGGGGTGTCATAGACAGAACTCCGTATGGCAGGGTTTAATCTGCGCTCCATACCATATCCCTCCACACCAGCTGTTGCAGTGGCACGACGTATGGGGCTTCGATCTCGTGAATAATAGCTGGGAAGCGGAGGTGGAGGTGGCAACAAATGCCTCTCATATGGATAGGATTCCAAACGCTTTCTGTGTGATAAAGTGGACATTGATGGTGGGGGGATAGGAGGCAGTCGACGATCCATAAAGGTATCATACGATGACGGGCGTATACGGTAACGGTGGTAGTAGTCTATGAGGCTGCGGCGTTCATCATATAACATGCGCTCCGCATAGGCAGCCGCCGCACTGCGCATCGGGACATAAGGATCAGCGAAAGGATCATGATAAGGTGGCCCCAGCTCCTGAGCCATTTGGTCTAAGGGGCACATTCCGGACCAGTGACCATTCTTCCCGCAACGGTAGCATCGACTTTGTTCTCCCATCCCCGGTGTAACTCGCAGACGGCTTGTAGAAAGCTGAACGTGCATCTTTTTCCCTTTAAGAGAGCACACGCGACAAGGTGAGAAGTCTGGGAACAATTGCCTTCTCTGAAAGTACTAGAGATACAAGACATTACATCTGATACTAGTGGTGAATAAAACATTTCAAACAGTTCAGTCTAGAAAAAAATAACGTCAAACAGTCCCGCATCCGCCCTCGGCATTGATCCAATCACCTGTATCTCAAAGTAGCTGGTCCAATGCCGATGGCAGAGCCGAGTAAAGAGGAGATGACGAGCGATTTCCTGCACTGTTCAGGCTGCATTGATGAGAGATGGGGAGGCTGCAGATGGGCACTAACCCTTAATTCAAAGTAATTTATAAAAAAAAAAAAAAAAAAAAAAATAATAATTCCTGACACTTCCCTCTTAAAATGAAGGTGCGTGTTATACCCCGATGAAAATGGCATTTACAAATAAAATCCCAAATCCCAGAGTGAACCAATGTAAAGAAAACCAGTGCAAATAAAATTAAAGTGGCAATACAGAATGCACAAAAAAAAAAAAATATATATTTTTTTGTACTCTGTAATTCACTGACCGACACAGCTCCTCTCTAACTAAATGGGTTGTATAGCATGCCATTAGGAGAAACTAGGCAAAATTGTTACACAATGCATAGAACTTTAATCCGGGGGCGGGCCCGGGACTATCAACCCTTCCGACTGCTCCTAGCAGCTTCAGTACATCAACATGCAGTATAACGTAGAAAAAAGGAGGGGTGGGTGCTGTGACGGTCGGTGAGTTACAGAGAAAAGGATTTTACGGTGAGTACAAAAAAAAAAACCTATTTTCTCTTATATTCACCGACCGACACAGCTCCTCTCTAACTAAATGGGACATCCCCAAGCAGTGCCAAACGAGGGGGTGGGAAAAACCCAGCATAAAAACTTCATCCACCCTGGCAAGTGGGAACTAGTGAAACTAAACCCACAAAAAAAACAGCAGTGTGTGGAAAACCACCACTATATAACCGTGTCTCCTCAACGGGAGTAATCCCCAAGACCGCAACATTGCGAAAGTAATGCAACAGTGCATTAACCAAAACAGTACTGCGTTTTTATTGAAAAACCAGGAAAAAATTCAATTGCAACTACACGGCTGCCTGCAAAACTTTGCGGCCAAAACAGGCATCAACCGATGCACTGACGTCTACCTTATAGAACTTGGTAAGCGTATGGGACAGACGACCAGGTCGCTGCCTTACACACCTAAGCGACAGACGCTTGGTGTCGGAAGGCCCAAGACGTTCCGATGGCTCTTGTAGAGTGGGCCGTGAATGAAAAGGGGGGCACCTACCCCTTCAAGGCGTAGGCTTGGACTACAATCTGCCTGTCTGATCCACCTGGAAATGGTGGCAGACGAGACTGCCATGCCCTTCTTAGGACCAGCCACAGAAAAACAGTGAGTCTGACTTGCGAAAAGAAGCTGTGACAGACAAGTACACTTAAGAGCCCTAACCACATCTAGAGCGTGAAAGGCCACCTCTTTGGGGTGCTTCGGCTTAGGACACAATGATGGCAATACAATGTCCTCATTGATATGAAAGGCCAAAACCACCTTCGGTAGAAAGGACGGTTGCGGACACAACACCACCTTATCCCTGTGGATGACTAGATAAGGCGACTTGCAGGACAAGGCTGCCAGTTCGGAAACCCTCCTGGCCGATGTGATGGCCACTAGAAAGATCACCTTCTGTGAAAGGGTCAGAGGAATCACCCTGATATTCTCAAATGGCGGCTTCTGAAGCGCCAACACCAGGTTCAAATCCCACGGAGGACGCACCGGGACGGACTACATGTCCCACCCCCTGCAGAAAGGTACTCACTAATGAGTGTTGAGATGCCAGAGGTCTTTGATAGTGCTCAACGCCAACCTCTGAGCTACACCTTGCTGAAGAAACAGCAGGATCCTGGATACAGAAAAGGAGTGCGGATACCACCCTCTCTCCTCACATGGAGATGTAGGCCTTCCAAGTACGATGGTATATCTTCCTGGAAGAAGATTTCCACGCCCTCAGCATAGTTGGAATAACCAAATCCGACAGACCCCGGTTCCTTAATACCTGGCTTTCAATAGCCAGGCTGTTAAAGCCAGCAATGGTAAAGCAGAGTGAAGGATTGGACCTTGAGATAGGAGGTCCTCTCTCAATGGCAGTCGCCAGGGAACGTCTGCCACCAGGCCCGCTGAGGCCATTTTGGGGCAATCAGGATTACTGGAATCCCCATTGGCTTCCGCTCTGCGAAGCAGACGTGGCAACAGTTTCAGCAGAGGAAAGGCGTAGTAGATCAGCTGGTACTGATCCCACGGAGCCACCAGCGCGTCTGATGCATCTGCCCATGGATCTCTTGTCCTGGACAGGAATTGCGGCACCTTCCGATTGAGCCGGGAGGCCAATAGATGCACATCTGGTGTGCCCCATTTCAGGCACAGCAGCCTGAATATCTCCGGACGCAATGCCCATTCTCCTGGGTCCAGCATCTGTCGATTCAGATAGTCCGCCTGCCAATTTTCCACCCCCGGGATGTAAATGGCCGACCGGGCCAAAACGTGTCGCTCTGCCCAAAGTATGTGAGCGACCTCCCGAGCAGCGGCTGAGTTTCTTGTTCCCCCCTGGGGATTTATGTACACCACAGCCATGCCGTTGTCTGACTGTATCCTGGTCGGACCACGAGCAGATTGGTCGACGAAAGAATCCAAGTTGCCGATCAGAGGCCCTAAACCGACTGAATCCCCAGCTTTCCTGGATCTGCCGATCAAGGGACAACAGATTTGTCCCATTTTGTTAAGATATCCTTCTGCAGGACTCTGGTGTGGAACTGGGCATAAGGTACTCCCTTGAAGGAGGCTACCATGAGCACCAGCACCTGCATGCAAAAGCGGAGCGATGACCACTTGCGGTTCATCAGTAGTTTGACCGCAGATCTGAGAGTCAGCAATATGTGAGGGGAGAAAAACCCTCGCTTCCCTGGAGTCCAATAGTAACCCCAGGTACTCCAGACGCTGAGTTAGTACCACCACCGACTTCTTTAGGTTCAGCCACCCACCCAAACGCTTGCAGGGACTGCAAGGTGATCGCCACATCCTCCTCGAATTCATAGGAGGAAGAAGCTCTCAGGAGGAGATAGTCTAGGTAACCCACGATCGCGACCCCGCGTTCTCAACAACGCCAACACTGGAGCCAGTACTTTGGTAGACTCGGGGGGCTGATGCCAGGCCAAAAAGGAAGAGCCACAAGCTGGTAGTGGGCTTCCCCGACTGCCAAACGCAGAAACTTTTGATGCAGAAGGCATATGGTGTATGTGCAGGTAGGCATCGTGAACATCAAAGGACGCCAGGAAGTAGCCTTGATGGAGCGCAGCGACTATTGATTCCATTCTGAACCTCTGCACTTTTACAAAGATTTAGAGCTTTTAGGGTCAATATTGGACGTACCCCTTCCTTCTTGGGAACCACAGATTTGAGTAGAACCCCTGGAAGTGTTCCGATTCCGGAACCGGTACAATCACCCCGATTCAGCAAGTCCCTCACCGCCCCTAACAGGGCCTCCCGGCGAACCGGGGACACTGGTATGCTGGAGGGAAAGAATCTGTTTGGCAGCCAAGAGAGAAACTCTTGTAACCTGCAGAAATCAGATCGCAGACCCATCAGTCTGATAACCGGGAGGTCCAATGGGCTGCAAACTCCCCAAGACTACCCCCCATCCGAGATATGGGTGGGGGCAAACCTTCGTGCGGCAGCACTTTTGTTTGCAGGCTTATTAGGCTTGCGGTTCCATGGATGCTTCTGACCGTCCTATCGGGCTGGGGTCATTTTGCCGAAGCACCGGGCGGACGAAAAAGCTGCTTGTGAGCAGAAAAGGAGGGCTCTTGCCTGCAGCATGGCTCCTTAGCCTTCCTGGCCTGTGGGAGTAGTGTACTCTTACCACACGTGGCGAGGCTCCAAAGAGCCGTTCGCCAAGGAAGGGAAGATCCATCAGGGCTTTCTTGGATGCCTGGTCAGCAGACGGGAATTTCAGCTAAATGAGGTGCCTCAGTACCACGGCTGACACTGAAGCCATGGATAGCAGAGAGAGTAACCAGGGCCACGTCACAAAACGTACTTAAGGCCATGCACTAGTTGGTCTGCTAGTTCCAGGCAGACAGGGGAGGCATGCTGCTCTCCCAATTTGCGGTGCAAAAGTTCTGCCCACTCAGTGTCTGCGACACCAGTGGGGATGCCAATACAGGTCGCACGGCTGACCCCACAACCGTAAACAAGGAACGAGACACTGCTTCGGCCTTCCTGTCAGTGGGATCCTTGAATGCAAGAGTCCCCTCAACCGGGATCGTGGTCACTTTGTTTAACCTAGAAACTGGTGGGTCCACGACCGAAAGAGCCGACCACTTTTTTTGAGAAGTCTTTCCTCAAAAGGGTAACGCACCGCCAAATTTCTGGGGACCGAAAAGGTCCGTTGCGGGCGACCCCATTTCCTATAGATGAATTTGTCATAATAAGTCAAATACGGGAACACCTTAGGTGAACGTGCTGGCTTGCGGGACCCAAAAGGGACCGGTACATCAGCAGAGGAATCCACTGGCTCCTGAATCTTCAGGGTATCACGCACAGCTGTGACAAGTGCTCCAACAAGCGCCTTGTCGCACCTGGACGAGGAATCCTCACTGTCCGAACGGTCCTGGTCAGCCACGCGAGATAGGTCAGAGCAGGTGTCTCCAGCTGCAGCAGGGCCCGGGTTTGCATCAGAGCTCTCCCCAGAGGGCCTCTCCTGCCACGTGCCGCCTCTATCTTAGCAACATAGGAGTCAAGGTGTCCATGCGCACCGTGCTAACTGCAGGTGACCCGGTTGCTACAGCCTGGATTTCGGGGGAAGAAACACCAGTTTCTGAAGCCATGCTGACCCTAGCCTGTCTGCCATCTGCAAGGGGACTTAGGACAGTGAAGGTCGCACCCTCCTGCTGCTGCCACGTGGGGGGGGGGGGGGGTTACTTAGCGCTAGACTCGCCACCCGGGGGTGTTCTGTGATAGACACAGCAGTGCCTGTAGTCCCTAGGAGGTTCCCCTGTTGCAGAGAGGAAAAAAAAAAAAAACTCAGCAGCAGCTCCCACCAGCGGTGCAACGATCTGCAGAGCAGCTTCAGCGTGAGCCATCCAGCGTTCTACAGTGGATACAGGAAGCAGCTAGAGAAAACACACGTAAATGCTGCCACAAGATGACAACAGTGAAAAAAGCGCTCAGGCTTTAAGAAAATGGCCGCCACTGTAATCAATAGGAATCCTAAGGAAAATGGCTGCTGAATCTCACCAGGGGAATTTATAGCTTTCCCAAATCCAAGATGGCCACCGAAACGGCACCATGCGGTGACAGAGAAAGAAAAAAAAACGTGCTGCCTGCTGTCAGAACAACCTCCATAAACATGTTTTGGGACCCCCAAACCTGGACCATGACCAACGCCAGCTGCACAAACCCCCACAGATGAGAAACAGACACACACACTGCTTGCAGCACATGCAGCCACCCCCCTCGGGGGGGGGAGGGGCGATAGGGGAGAAGATAGGGAGGCGAGGTGGCCCCTGAATTGACCCCGCCCCCCCCCAGGAATGCCCAGCTGCTTACCCCACCGAAGCAGGGAGAGCCGTACTTACCAGTCCTGAAGAGCTGGGAGACATTCCATCACAGATCCACTCCTGCACAGTTACAGGGTAACTGTTGGCCTCGGTATACTGTGATCCAGACATCAATAGCCCGGTCATATGTATACCCCGGAGCACTGAAGCTCACCGACCACCTCTGGAGCTGAAGCATGTCGTTGCCTACCGAGCCTTAGCTGCGGCCTGCTCACGCTCGATGGCCGGACTGGGGAGACTACAAGGATATCATTAACCAGCCTGTCACCCAGCCGTCAGTTGGGTGAAAGATCCTGAGATCTTCTATCTTGCGCAAAAAGCAGCAAAAGTATGGACCAAGAGGCCTGCAGGGTTTCCTAGGTCATTCTCCTTGCTAGGCAAAATAAAAATTGAAGCTGCTAGCAGTGGGAAGGGTTGATAGGACTTGGCCCACCCCCCTGGGGCGGGATTAAAGTTCTGTGTATTGTGTAACAATTTTGCCTAGTTTCTCCAAATGGCAGGCTATACAATCCACTTAGTTACAGAGAGGAGCTGTGTCGGTCGGTGAATACAAGAGAAATGTCATTTTTCATTGCCACCACAAAGATTTAGCTCCTTACCAAATGATTAGCCCCCTTATTTCATGTTCTATTGCATTTATCCCACAAATATAGGCATGAGGGTGGCCGGCCTAACTGGTCTGTTCTGAACACTTTCCTCGGTCATCCAATATGCTCCAACTGGGCTCAACAAATCCCAGGCACCAGGTTGCAAGGGCAACTAGAAATTGCATTCCGGAACCTAGGCTTTTGTCAGCCATGTTTACTTGGTGGAAGGAAGCATTTGTGCGGCTGAGCTGCCACATGAATGCCTCCACATCTCATGTGCAGGATGTCAATTCCAGGTCCCTGTTGACAGTTTCCCCAGCCATTAAGTCTGGGAAAGAATAATGCAGTGTGTTGCATTCAGTGGAGAACTAGATGTCTCATTAAAGAGAATCTGTGAAATAAAAACCCCACACACCCCCGTGTGGACTACAGCTGGAAACATTGATTGCGATACATGTTACATATTGCCACACATGTCAGAACGAGAGAAATAATTCTAGCACCAGACCTCCTTTGTAAACACTTAACCAATGACCTACAGGGGCTTTTAAAGTGTCGCCTATGGAAAATATGGTACTGAAGTTTGTTGCCATTTCACGGGCACATGCAAATTTAAGGTTTGACATGTTGGGTATCCATTTGGTGCAACCTCTGCTTTTATATATATTTTAGCACAAAATGTTGTGCCCCCTAAAATGAACACTATATATCGTGCGACATAAAAGATTGGCACCAGGCCAAAAATAATACTATACTCACAAAGCATTAACTGTACATGCACAGATTCTGCTGTACAACATGGTGAGCGATGTCAGACAATGCTGCACCCCCCCTCAGCATTTTGTGAAAAACAACATCCACAGGGGAGCATGGAAGTACAAGTCCTCCATGAAATAATGAGTAGTCATTTAGCAAGGAGCAGAATTTGTTTTGGTGCACTTTAGTCACATTTAAAGTGTACCAGCACCAATATTTCTTTCACCCCTTACATCAGACAGGAGGTCTGATAAAACATCATTAGTGACTGCAGTCAAAGACTGATTCGACTTGCATATGTCTTAATGGCAAAGGAATTTGAAAAAAAATAAAATAAATTATAGCATTGTATTAAACTGGGAGGGCAGACAATTTATGCAATTGTTTTGCAGGCAGCAGCACTACCAAAGTGTCAGTAAACCAATGCTCGACAAAACCCGGGTGCCAGGTCGCATTTGTGACTAGAATTAGCGACCTGGAGCAGCACAGCTGGGGGTATCCTGTCTCTGTGGACCCACCCCCCCAGTAATTGAGGCTGCGGCTTTGAGGCCTTCTGTGGTCCCAAGTTCCTTCTGGAATCTGGCGCCCCCTTGTGGTGGCCGTTGGTATGACAAACAGCAATGCTAATGAAGCTTCCCCTGCCTATCTCCTTCCCTTTATTTAGAACCCCTAAACATTATATATATTTTTTATTCTAACACCCTAGAGAATAAAATGGTGGTCGTTGCAATACTGTGTCACACTGTATTTGCGCAGCGGACTTACAAGCGCGCTTTTTTGGGGAAAAATAATTTAACAAAAAAAAAAAAAAGTAAAGTTAGCTCAATTTTTTTTATATTGTGAAAGATAATGTTACGCCGAGTAAATTGATACCCAACATGTCATGCTTCAAAATTACGCCCGCTCATGGAATGGCGACAAACATTTACCCTTTAAAATCTCCATAAGCGCCATTTAAAAAAATTCTACAGGTTGCACGTTTTGAGTTAGAGGAGGTCTAGGGCTAGAATTATTGCTCTCGCTCTACCGATCCCAGCGATACCTCACGTGTGGTTCGAACACCGCTTTCATATACGGGCGGGACAGGGTGCGTTTAAAAAAAAAATCTTATTTTAACTTATTTTTTTTAAAGTGTCATTTTTATTCCTATTACAAGGAATGTAAAAATCCCTTGTAATAGAAAAAAAGCATGACAGGTCCTCTTAAATATGAGATCTGGGGTCAGAGAGACCTCAGATCTCATATTTACACTAAAATGCAATTGAAAGAAAAAAAAAAAAAAAAAAAAAGTCCCTCTAAGAGGTATGGGCAATGACTTGGAGACAGGTGGCGGGGGCTATCTTCCCCTCACGCGTCTCCATGTCAGGCCAGGGACAGGTCCAGATCGCCATTACAGACCTGGCTCCTAAATTTTTTATCTGGCTCCTAGATTCCAAGCAAATTTGTCAAGCCCTGCAGTAAAACTACTCAGAAAAGCTTTCAAATTAAAATTTTACTTTGACTAACTTTACATAAAACATCTCAGCTTACAGCCGCTTATTGTGCTGAAGTACAAAAAATAAAATAAAAAAAATAAAACCCCCTTCAAGCTTTTCATAACCTTCTGCCAGTGGGAACAGCACTTCAAGTATCCACCCACTCAAAAGGATTTCATGGAACATACTCACCAGTCTGCATCAGCAGCTCTCTAAAAGTCAGAAAATAACACCCTTTTACCAAATCTGGTTAGACTTAAATTAAAATGTGATTAGTTTTCATTCGTATATAAAAAAAAAAAAAAAAAAAAAAAAACACAATTCTAAGGCTAGGTTCACACCTCTGTGGGTGAATGCAGTTGTGGAACCGCACCTGTTCCCACAGCCACAACCACCCACACAAAAAAATAAAATAAAAACACACAGGATATTTAAATACCAATGTCATGCTGCACACACTGGAAAATGCACTGCATTTGCTGTTCCTACACAGGCTGCAATTACAAAAATGAAGCAGGGACCTCTTCCCTGCATTTCAGGAGACACGACAGGCCCATCTTTTCAAATCAATGGGCTGCCATGCTGGTGCAAGATGCATGGCCAAACACTTTGAAATGTTTTTCTTCAGCCATTTTATAAGGAGATCTTTTTAGGCACTTTCATTTTTGGGGGAAGAGTCACTTTAAAATGCAGAGTAAAGACATACTCAGCTTAGAAGAAATAAGAACCTATATGTTTGGTCAACTTAAAGGGGTTGTAAAGGTAAATTTTTTATTTTCTACATAGGTTCCTTTAGGCTAGTGCATTGTTGGTTCACTTACCTTTTCCTTTGATTTCCCTTCTAAATGTTTTTTGCTTTGTCTGAATATCTCACTTCCTGTTTCTCCTTGGTAAACTTCTCACCATCATCTGAGCTGGTGGTCAGCCAGCCAGAACAGCTTACTAAACAGCTCACTGAGGTGAAACAGGAAGTGAGAAATTTAGACAAAGAAAACAAAGAAAAAAAAACATTTAGAAGGGAAATCGAAGGAAAAGATAAGTGAACCAACAATGCACTAGCTTAAAGGAACCTATGTAGAAAATTAAAAAAATTACCTTTACAACCCCTTTAAACCCAAGCTATGATAAAGGACAACCATAAATAATATCACAACTTAATTTTTTTTGTTAATCCCCCAGGGAACCATGTGATTGTAGCATTTGCCCCCATTTTAGTATAAAATTATTTTCTGTTTAACTTGGTTCACATTACAATGCAAGTGTGAACCTAGCCTTATGCTGGCTGTAGCTCCATTCCAGGTTGATACCCAATTTAAGGTCATTCCATCAGGGGAGCTACAGCACAGAAGCCTCCGCGCGCGCTCTCTCCTATTTTCTTATTCGGAGTAATGTGCCTATGATCAAGTTATGCATAAATAGTATTGTGCAGAACATATGATCAAGTACAAACACAAGAGCGCTGGCCTCCCACATTTCTCCCCTTTTATGTCTCTATACCACCTTCACACTCAAACAGCAAGGTACACAGGCTTGACATCACCTCTTCAGCTTTCTCTGGCAGCAACAGATAAATGTGATGCACTGTTCATTCAAAGGCATGTGGAACTTCCTTCCTGTAAAACAAGGGCCTTGCACTGACAACCTCTCTGCTGCGGTGAAAGTCCACAGAGGCGCTCCAGGCTCTAAATGCAGGGGTCTCAAAGTGGTAATCCTCCAGCTGTTGTGAAACTACAAGTACCATGATGTATTGCAAAGCTGACCGTTACAAGCATGACTGTCAGGCAGAGGCATGATGGGACTTTTAGTTATGCAACAGCTGGAGGGTCGCCACTTTGAGACCCCTACTCTAAAGGGATTCCAACCATACTGTCAGGATTAAGACAGCTATCCGATGAACACGTGGCCGAGAACCAAAGCTATCTGTGTCCACCCTCTCCTATCTGGTGCTCCAGTGAATGCAGGAGGGGCAGAGTGGGGAGACAGGTGACTGACAGTCACTCTCCACTCACAAAAGAGCGAGAACTGAGCAATTGGGAGGTCATGTGATCAGTTTTCTGTCTTGGGGCAGACAGCGGAGGGCTGTAGCATACATGTGGGCATGTATTAGGGATGCACCGAATGGGTTTTTTGTCCCGAAACAGATATCGAAAATGAAAAATACACTAAGCCGAAAATTACTGTTTTGAAAAAATATTTTTATACAGGAGATGGTCAGAGACTGGCGACATGGTACGGGAGGTGGTCAGAGACTGGCAACATGATAAAAGAGGCCAGTGTTTGTCCCCCGTGCAGCCAGTGTGTTTATCCCTCATGCAGCCAGTAATGCAGCGAAGAGAGGGGAGAGCCGCCTCCGCCGTCTGGTTCAATAGAGCGCCGGGAACATCACAGCTTTAATTTCAATAGCTGTGTGTTCACCGTCGCATACAGCCCCTCCCCATTGTCCGGGGAACTGTGATAGACAGATCACCCGTCCAATCTGGAAGGGTAATCTGTCTATCACAGTTCCCTGGACAAGGGGGAGGGGTTTGTATGCGACGGGGGAACACACAGCTATTGAAATTAAAGCAGTTTTGTTCCTGGCGCTCTACTGAGTCAGGCGGCGGAGGCCGCTCTCCTGTGTTATAGATCTCCCATGATGGGCGGCATCGGGGGCGGTGCTCCGCCCGCCCCATTTTCGGCTCAATTATTGGCAGTTTTTTCCTTTCGGCAAATTGCCTAAAAGGGCATTTTCGGCCGATATGTTTTGGCGGCCGAAATTTCGGTGCATCCCTAGCATGCATGTATTTTTTTGTAAACCCTCCCTTTAACAAGACTCCACCATGAAACCCAACTACACCTCATTGAAGTCCCCTAAATCATGTTATTCGAGCTGTCAAATAAAATTTCACCTTTGAATTCCAAGTTGTTTAGATTTCTGATGGCCTCCAATGCTTCTTCTGCTTTCTCCATGTGAACAAAGGCATAATCTTTAACTATGTCACACTCCAGCACGCTCCCATATTCCTCAAATTTTTCACGTAGCTCATCACCAGTGCAGTCAGTGCTAAGGCTGCTAACATGAAGCTTGGTGGAAGCTCTAGGTTTGCCTCTACTGTGTTCCACATTGATGGAAACACCATGAAGTTTACACTGATTCAGATTATTCACGGCTTCGTCTGCAGACTTTTTGTCTTCCATGTGAACAAAGGCATAATTTGTTATGATGTCGCACTCCGATACTTTACCAAACTGCTCAAAGAGAGATTTGAGCTCTGTTTGAGTTGCCGCGGGAGGAAGGTTACCTACAAACAGCTTCACCATTTTTATAACCCTGAGAAAAGAAAAAGGGAAACCATTAACAGGCATCTACAGCAAAATAAGCATGTTTATGTAGTGCTCAGTCAAAACAGACATTGACCTACACAACTTTATTTATTTTGGACAGAATTGGGGAGGCATAGCTTTTACTTCTGTCAGATTTAATATTAAATTGCTCTGTCCCATTTGAGAAATGACAGAGAACAAGTTTTCCCAAATATACATCTGTCCAACTCTTGCGACAACCCTAAAAATTGTTTGTCTGCAACAATGGCCAAATAGTGAGGATATAGACAATTTTTTACTCTTCCTTACAGAAAAAAAAAAAAAAAAAAAAAAAAAAAAAAGCGAAAGCCTGTCGGGTTTATGCTCCCATCTGTTAATGGGAAATTACCATCTTCTTGCTAGTACGGAAACCTATACATTTTTTTTTTTTTTTACAAAGTTAGATTAGTCCAGCTTGGATCAATGCAACTATTCATATACCATATCAGTGAGATCCCTATAATAGGCGCTGTTAACAGTTGCTGGAAAAGACTGTAGCAGACCCTGCTACTACTGATCTCCACTAGCTTCTGCATCCTGCACTAAGCAGTTGCCCTGCTAAACACTTTAGTGACATCACAGTTTCTCCATTAATTTAAGAAAAAAAAAAAAGGGGGGGGGGGGGGGGCAGGATTGGTTCTCAATATCTCTCATGCAGCACAAATAACCCCTTTCTTTTAGTAAGCAGGGCAGCCGCTAGGCATGGGACTCAGAAGCTAGGGGAGATCACTGTAGTAGTATCTAGATTCCCATAGGTATGGTACATACATAGTTACATTGGGTAAAGTGATCATTTATGTGAAGTGTCACCGCCAAACCCTTTATACTAGGGCTGCAAATAACTGTTTTCATAATCGATTAGTTAGCCGATTGTTGTTTTGATTAGTTAGTTAACCACTTCAATACCGGGCACTTATACACCTTCCTGCCCAGACGAATTTTGAGCTTTCAGCTCTGTCGCACTTTGAATGACAATTACGCACTCATGCTACACCGTACCCAAGCTACATTTTTATAATTTTGTTCCCACAAATAGAGCTTTATTTTGGTGGTATTTGATCACCTCTGGGATTTTTATTTTCTGCTTAACAAATAAAAAAAAAAAAAAAAAAAAAAAAAGACTGAAAATTTTGAATAAAAGCTTTTTTTTGTTTCAGTTACAAAACTTTGTAAATAAGTACGTTTTCTCCTTCACTGATGGGCACCAATGAAGCGGCACGGATGGGCATTGTAGTGTACAGTATTGTATAGGGATGGATGCCAATCAGTGCCAAACAATAATGCATGGCAATCAGTGATGATGGGGGGGGGGGGGGATGCAAGTGAGGAAAAGCCAATCACCGGCTCTTCCCATTTACACTGATCAGCTGTGATTGGACACTGCTGATCACATGGTAAAGAGTCTCCGTCAGACGCTCTTTACCGAGATCATAATTGCGGTGTGTCAGATTGACACCGCAACAACGATTGCCGCGATGCGTGCCCCCGGCTTAATATCCTGATCACGTCATATGACGTTCGGTCACGATATTAACCACTTAAGGACCGCCGCATGGAGATATACAAAAATGGAAAACTAAGATATCTTCACTGCACTTCGTGGTAGGAAGTTGATATCTCAGAATGATCATTCAAGGGAAAAGGGGGTGCCACCATCCATACTGAATATAGCAAATACAAAACAGGACTTGGGGACTTTAAAGGCACCAGTATAAATCAAGGTATAAATTAATTTTTATAGATTTATTCAAGAAAGTACAAAAATGGAATGACTCTTGGAGACTCTTACTATTCTTTCCCTCCGGGAGTCTGTATCTTGACGTCCTGTGGTTTGGCTTGATACAACAAATACCAACCCTTCCTTTTATCTACCTGGCTGTGTTTATAAGTCAGCTGTTCACTGCTGAGCTCTCGTTAATGCGATACTACCATTGGACTACTTTTGAACCAATGAATTAATCATTGAACTAGGGCTGCAACTAACGATTTTCATAATCGATTAGTTGGCCGATTATGGTTTCGATTAATCGGTTTATAAACTTAAGAGAAAAAAAAAAAGTGGGTCAAATTGACATTCATTTTCAACTGCAGTGACGGGAAAATTTGGAAATAATAGAAAACTTCTTGGTCAAAGGAATTTTCAGACAGTGTATGTGGTTTTTGTTCAGAAATGAAGTGAAAATTTCAAACAAAATTCTTTCATTCAGTGAATGTACAAAGATTTTTCATCTGAATATTCTCACCTGAAAATTGATCCGTGAGCCAGCATAAGGCTCGGTATACATGCAGTTTTTGATCTTGATCTGTTTCTGCAGTGCTTTTTGCTGTACGTTTTGATTTTACGGCAATTTGCGTTTTTTGCATTTTTTGGGGCAGATTTAAAAAAAAAAAAAAACACAAATTGCTGCAAAAACGCATTACATTCTTTTCTGCAGCTTCTCCATTGAAGTATATTGAACCAAAAAAAAAAGCTCCATTTTGCATTAAAAGTCCTTGACCCTTTCCAAATATGCAGCGGCTGAAAAAAGCACAGATATGAACGTGTCCCATAGGAAACCATGTGAATGAACTGTAGTGCGTTTCTGCAAAAATCACCAACATATAGATGTGAACCAGGCCTAAGACGTTTAGTAACATAACGGGGTTAAAAAAAACTAAAAATAGCCCTTTATAGTACAAAAAAAAAAAGCAGATAATCACTACTGGAAGGGGTTCATTTTTACTGTAGAACAGTGAAAATAATATTTACAGTAGTGATTATATTTTTGTACTAGAAAGGGCTCATTTTAGTTTTTTTCAACCCCATTATGTTCCTGGCCGATTAATCGATTATGAAAATAGTAATCAATTTCATAATCGATTGTCGATTAGTTGTTTCAGCCCTACATTGAACGCTGTCTGATATCCTTGTATCCTATATCTACACATGTATATGCCACCTGCGTCATCTTTATAAGGAATTGGGAGTTTTTATTGCGCCCCAGAAGAAGCGTCATTGAAACGCGAAACATGTCGGACATAATTTTGGGATGCTAAATCAGCACATCATTTCAGTGAATACACATGTGAATGTTCATCCTGAATGGGTTACTCTGTAGCCATTATATACTTACCATCATATCGCGCTGTATTGTGATGTTTTTGCTGATATAGGTTCCTTTGAATGCATGGAGATATAAGTCAGCACAATGGCACAAGCACGTACCGGTACATGCTTGCCCTCCAGCGGGTGGGGGGTCCGATCGGACCCCCTCCCGCTGGCTGCAGCAGTCCGTTTCGCTTAAGGAGAGATCCGGGATGAGGGGATGGCCGTTGGCCATCTCCTCTCGATTGCTCCTGGCGAATGAGAAGCTTCCCCTGCCTGTGTAGTGTAAACACAGGCAGGGAGGAAGTGATGTCCCTCTCCTCGGGGCGGTCTTTTTGACCGTACTGCAATGAGAGCAGAGATAGTAAGCGCACCAACATTACACTGACATGTAGGTACACATAGGCAAACAAATCACCCCCCCCTCCCAGTCAGTGTCACTGATTGCAGTGATCATTTATTTACTGATCACTGCATTTAGTGTCAGTTGTGACAGTAAAAAAAAGTCAGGGCAGTTAGTGTTAGGTCCAGGGTAGCCCCCCTACCCCCCCCATAAAGGTTTAACCCCGATTGCCCCTAGAGTTAACCCTTTCACCCCCTTTTGCCAGTGTCACTAAGCGATCATTTTTCTGATCGCTGCATTAGTGTCACTGGTGCCGCTAGGTAGCTTGTTATTTTTTTAGGTTCACCGCCAGGTTTTTATAGCGCTAGGTACCCCCATATACTACCCAATAAAGGTTTTAACCCCCCGATTGCCCCTACAGTTAACCCTTTCACCAGTGATCACCGTATAAGTGTTACGGGTGACTCTGGTTAGTTTGCTTTTTATAGCATCAGGGCACCCACCATTTATTACCCAATAAAGGTTTAACCCTCTGATCACCCGGCGGGTGATATCAATTAGGTTTTAGGGTCAGGGGCTAGGTTAGTGCCAGTACTGCTAACACCCGCGCGCAAAGCATACACCTCCCGTAGTGGTATAGTATCTGAACAGATCTATACTAGCGTCCCCAGCAGTTTAGGGTTCCAAAAAAACGCATTGTTAGCGGGATCAGCCCAGATACCTGCTAGCACCTGCGTTTTGCCCCTCCGCCCAGCCCACCCAAGTGCAGTATCGATCACTGTCACTTACAAAACACTAAACACATAACTGCAGCGGTCGCAGAGTCAGGCCTGATCCCTGCGATCGCTAACAGTTTTTTTTGGTAGCATTTTATATTTAAATCCTGAAGGCGGTGCTTGGTTTTCGGGGTCCCGTACGCGACTAGGCTCCCAAGAAGTCCCCCACATGTGGTATCCCCGTACTCAGAAGATGCAGAATTTATTTTGGGGTGTAATTTCACTTATGCCCATAGCATGTGTGAGCAATATATCATTTAGTGACAACTTTGTGCAAAAAAAAAAGTTTGTAATATTCCCGCAACGTGTGGCAAAACATAAAATATTTCATGGACTCAACATAGTTAGTCAGGTTGAAAAAAAGACAAGTCCATCCAGTTCCACCTTAAAAACAAATAAATAATCTTACAATCCAATACACTCAATTTTATGCCCACAATTGATCCAGAGGAAGGCGAAATAAACCCCAGCAGAGCATGCTCCAATTTGCTAGAGCAGGGGAAAAAAAAAAATCCTTCCTGACCCCCCCCCCCCCCCCCAAGAGGCAATCGGATTTTCCCTGGATCAACTTTACCTATGTTAGTACCCAGTTATATTATGTACATTCAGGAAAGTATCCAGGCCTTTCTTAAAGCAATCTACTGAGCTGGCCAGAACCACCTCTGGCGGGAGTCTATTCCACATTTTCACAGCTCTAACTGAAGAAACCTTTCCGTACTTGAAGATTAAATCTCTTTTCCTCTAGACGTAAAGAGTGCCCCCGTGTCCTCTGGGTTGACCGTACAGAGAATAACTCAACACCAAGTTAACTGTATGGACCCCTAATATATTTGAACATGTTGATCATATCCCCCCTTATTCTCCTCTTCTCAAGAGTGAATAAATTTAGTTTCTCTAATCTCTCCTCATAGCTGAGCTCCTCCATGCCTCTTATCAGTTTGGTTGCCCTTCTCTGCACTTTCTCCAGTTCCCCGATATCCTTTTTGAGAACTGGTGCCCAAAACTGAACTGCATATTCCAGGTGAGGTCTTACTAATGATTTGTACAGGGGCAAAATTATATCTCTCTCTCTCTGGAGTCCATACCTCTCTTAATACAAGAAAGGACTTTGCTCGCTTTAGAAACAGCAGCTTGGCATTGCATGCTGTTATTGAGCTTATTATCTACCAAAACCCCCAGATCCTTCTCCACTATGGATTCCCCCAGTTGTACTCCCCCTAGCATGTATGATGCATGTATATTCTTAGCCCCCAAGTGCATAACTTTACATTTATCAGCATTAAATCTCATCTGCCACATAGTCGCCCAATTAGACAGAGCATTGAGGTCGGCTTGTAAATTGGAGACATCCTGTAAGGCAGTGCTCGACAAAACCCGGTCGCCAGGTCGCATTGGCGACTAGAATCAGCGACCTTGCGCCTGGGGCAGCATAGCCACAGGCGGCCGGTAATTGAGCCCCCGGCTTTGAGGCCTTCTGTGATCCTATGGTTCCTTCTGGAATCTGGCACCCTCTTGTGGTGGCCGTTGGAATTACAACCAACAATGCTAATGGGCCAGTCTTTCTCCATCCCTTTACTTAAAACCCCTAAACAAAAAAATATATATATATATATATATATATATATATATATATATATATATATATATATATATATATATATATATATATATATATATATATATATATATATATATATATATATTTATTTTTTTTTTTTTTTATTATTATTATTATTTATTCTAACACCCTAGAGAGTAAAATGGTGGTCGTTGCAATACTGTCTGTCACACCGTATTTGCACAGCGGACTTATAAGCGCACTTTTTTTGGGGAAAAAATTTTTATTTAATAAAAAAAAAAAAAAAAGACAACAGTAAAGTTAGCCCAATTTTTTTTTTTTATATTGTGAAAGATAATGTTACGCCGAGTAAATCGATACCCAACATGTCACGCTTCAAAATTGCGCCCGCTCATGGAATGGCGACAAACTTTTACCCTTTAAAATCTCCATAGGCGACGTTTAAAAAATTCTTCAGGTTGCACGTTTTGAGTTACAGAGGAGGTCTGGGGCTAGAATTATTGCTCTTACTCTACCGATCGCAGCGATACCTCACGTGTGGTTTCAACACCACTTTCATATATGCGTTCGCTTCTGCACGCAAGCTTGGCAAGACAGGGCGCATTTAAAACAATTTTTTTTTCTTATTTTAACTTTTATTTTTATTTTTTTCACTGTTCTTTTAAAAAAAAAAAATGTGTGTCACTTTTATTCCTATTACAAGGAATGTAAAAATCCCTTGTAATAGAAAAAAGCATGACAGGTCCTCCTTTATATATGAGATCTGGGGTCAGAGAGACCTCACATCTCATATTTACACTAAAATGCAATTTAAAAATGTCCCTCTAAGAGCTATGGGCGATGACTTGGAGACAGGTGGGGGGCTGGGGGCTATCTTCCCCTCACTCGTCTCCATGTCAGGCCAGGGACAGGTCCAGATCGCCGTCACGGACCTGGCTCCTAACTTTTTTAGCTGGCTCCTAGATTCCAAGCAAATTTGTCAACCCCTGCTGTAAGGACATTATTCCACTGCATAGCTTGGTGTCATCTGCAAAGCCGGAAATGTTACTTTTGATCCCAGACCCAATATAATTTATAAAGAGGTTAAAAAGTAAGGGTCCTAGCACTGAACCTTGGGGTACACCACTGATAACCTTAGACCATTCAGAGTAACAATCATTCATCACTACTGTCTGAATTCTGTCTTTTAGCCAATTTTCTATCCATTTACAAACTGATATTTCCAAACCTGTAGATTTTACCTTACACATGAGCCATGTGTGCGGAACTGTATCGAACGCTTTTGCAAAATCCAAGTATACCACGTCCACCGCCACCCCTCTGTCCAAGGTTTTACTTACCTCCTCATAAAAAGAAATCAGATTTGTCTGACAACTTCTGTCTTTCATGAATCCATGCTGTCTGTTGCTTAAAGTGTTTTTGTTCAGCAAGAACTCGATGTGGTCTTTTATTAAACGCTCCAGTATCCTCCCAGCTATAGAAGTTAAGCTAACAGGTCTATAGTTACTTGGTAAAGACTTTGATCCCTTTTTAAATATAGGCACCACATTGGCCCTGCGCCAATCCAGTGGGACTATTCCAGTCATTAACGAGTCCCTAAAAATTAGATACAATGGCTTTGAAATTACAGAGCTCAATTCTTTTAGGATCCGTGGGTGGATGCCATCAGGGCCGGGTGCTTTATCCACCTTTTATTCTGTCCAAATATTTCTGGACCATATCACTTTTGAGCCATTGTGGATCATTTGGGGCTGTGTCACTACCACCCCCATTATGGATATGAGCTCCCCCATGCTCTTTTGTGTACACAGAGCTGAAGAAAGAATTTAATAAATTAGCCTTCTTTGTCCCCAGTCACCCACTCTAGATTATTTTGTAAAGGGCCTACATGCTCAGGCTTGACCTTTTTACTATTAATATATTTGAAGAATTTTTTGGGGTTTATCCTACTATCTTTTGCAATCTGTCGTTCGTTTTGAATTTTTGCATCCTTGATTTCCTTTTTACATATTCTGTTAAATTCTTTGTAACATTTAAATGACACTAGTGATCCTTCATTTTTATATTTTTTAAAAGCTCTTCTCTTATAGTTTATAGCTTTTTTAACTTTGGCCGTGAGCCACATAGTTTTTTTTTTAGCCTTTTAAACTTACTGCCCATGGGAATATACTTTGCAGTGAGGTCCCAAACAGTCTTTTTGAAGAATTCCCATTTCTGTTCTGTGCTTATTGAAGTGAATATTCTCTCCCAGTCTAAGTCCTGGAGAGCAGCCCTCATCCTTGGAAAATTTGCTCTCTTGAAGTTAAAGAGGGATTCCACCTAAAAAAAAAAATATTAAAAGCCAGCAGCTATAAATACTACAGCTGCTGACTTAATAAATGGACACTCACCTGTCCCGGGTTCCAGCAATGCCGGCAGCCGAGGCCGATTGATCGCTCGGCTGCTGCCGCCACCATTCTAGGTGAAGGAATCAGGAAGTGAAGCGAATCGGCTTCACTTCCCGGTTCCCTACTGCGCATGCGCGAGTCGCGCAGCGCAATAGGAATTGTCCGCGCTGTCATGGGAGTCTATGCCCGGAAGTGGGTGTAAATACCTGTCTTTGACAGGTATCTCCACCCCCCTCCCCCCTGTAAGGTGCCAATTGTGAAACCGGAGGGGGGGGGGGGGGGAGGGTCCCGATCAGTGGAAGTTCCACTTTAGGGTGGAACCCCGCTTTAAGTGTTTTTATCTTACCCGTATGTATTTCTTGTTTAGTGCTAACATCAAAAGAAATCATGTTATGATCACTGCTACCCAGGTGTTCCTTTATCTGGACATTAGTAATCTCTGCATGGTTTGAGA
Organism: Lithobates pipiens; assembly: GCF_037356315.1. Lineage (NCBI taxonomy): Eukaryota > Metazoa > Chordata > Amphibia > Anura > Ranidae > Lithobates > Lithobates pipiens. The sequence continues at coordinate 103,992,886 of NW_027507686.1, read as the reverse complement.
TTACCAGAGCCAACAGAGCTTCATTCCTAGTTGGGGCCTCAAACTGGACCATAAAATTGTCTTGTAATAGGTTTATCATTTTTTGCCCTTTAACTGTCCCAGCAGTGCCATTACTCCAGTCAATTTCTGGGTAGTTAAAATCCCCCATTATTATCACTGTCCCAGCCCTTTCCATCTGTGCAAGGAGCTGAGTCTCCACCTCCTCATTAACATTGGATGGTCTATAACAAACTCCAACGATTAACTTTGAACTACACCCATCTAAATGCAGTTCCACCCATAATGCTTCAGACTCATCACACTCTCCATCCACCAGGTCCTCTTTCACACTTGCTTTGAGATCAGTTCTCACATAGAGACAGACCCCGCCACCTTTCCTTTTTACCCTGTCTCTCCGAAAGAGTGCATAGCCAGGAATATTAATAGCCCAGTCATGTGAGGATTGAAGCCAAGTTTCAGCAATAACGATTACATCGTAGCTCTCCTCATGCACCACAGCTTCCAACTCGCCTATTTTATTTTATGCCTCTCAGTAAATAGCTTGGGGTGTCTACTTTCCAAAATGGGGTCATGGAGGGGGGGGGGGGGCTCTGCCATTTTGGCATTTTATGGCCTTCGAAACTGTGATAAGTAGTGAGGAGTGAAATCAAAAATTTGCACCCTTAGAAATCCTGAAGGCAGTGATTGGTTTTCGGGGGGGGGGGGGGGGCGTACGCGGCTAGACTCCCAAAAAGTCCCACATATGTGGTATCCCCGTACTCAGAAGCAGCAGAATATATTTTGGGGTGCAATGCTACATAAAATGATGGCATGTGTGAGCGATATATCATTTAGTGACAACTTTTTGTAAACTTTTTTTTTTGTTTGTCATTATTCAATCACTTGGGGGGAAGGAAAAAAAAATAAATAAATAAAAAAGACATTCAATGGGCTCAACATGCCCCTCAGCAATTTCCTTGGGGTGTCTACTGTCTACTTTCCAAAAAGGGGTCATGGTGGGGGGGGGGGGGGGGTGTACTGCCCTGCCATTTTAGCACCTCAAGAAATGAGATAGGCAGTCATAAATTAAAAGCTGTGTAAATTCCAGAAAATGTACTCTAGTTTGTAGACGCTATAACTTTTGCGCAAACCAATAAATATACGCTTATTGAAATTTTTTACTAAAGACATGTGGCTGAATAAATTTTGCCCTAAATGTATGACTAAAATTTAGTTTATTCGATTTTTCTTATAACAAAAAGTAGAAAAGCTTTTTTTTTTCTTCAAAATTTTTCCTTTTATAACGTAAAAAATAAATAAAAATCGCAGAGGCAAATACCATCAAAAGAAAGCTCTATTTGTGGGAAGAAAATGACGCAAATTTTGTTTAGGTACAACATTGCATGACCGCGCAATTACCAGTTAAAGCAGTGTGAAATTGTAAAAAGACCTCTGGTCCTTAGGCTGACAATTGGTCCGGGGCTTAAGTGGTTAAAACCACTTTGCCACCGTCATTTTGCTATATGGCAGGCGGCAAGTGGTTAATAACCTTAAAAAATAAAAAGTGTGGTGTATAATTTAGTTAATATGTACAGTTTAAAAAAATAGCCTATTTATTCTTAAATATCTCTATGCAGTGGTAAATATAAATAACTATATGGTTAGGGAGTAAAATCTCTAATCCACTCTGAACAAAAGACAGGAGAGATATACTGTATATACTATTAAAGGGTGAACCTGGTCAGATTTCGATCCTTTTGTTTTTAAACAAAATGTCTTTCCTAAAAAAATAAAAATTAATAATTTTAAGAACATTTCGATTTTATAATCATTAGTTGGGTCAAATTCACGTTCATTTTCAACCATAGTGAGGGGAAAATTTGGAAAACAAACTTCTTGGTCAAAGGAATTTTCAGACAGTATGTGGTTTTCTTTCAGAAATGACATTCATTTTAAAAACAATGTTAAAAAAAAGTGAAAATTTCAAACATTTCAGCAAATGTATATAAGATTTTGTCTGAAAGTTTTTGTGGCCAGCATAAGGCTAGGTACACACCTATGCGTTTCTGCAGTGCGTTTTGATTTTTGCACACGTGATTTTGCAGCGATTCACGTTTTTGCTTTTTTTGGCCAATTCGTTGTTTGGCAGATTAAGAAAAAAAAAAAAAAAAAAAAGCACAGATGTGAACCAGGACTAAGATGTTTAGTAATATAATGAGGGAAGGGAAGAAGGAGGGGGAAGAAGGAAAAAAAAAATAAAAATAGATCACTACTGTAAGGGGTTATTTTACTATATAGAACTGTGAAAGTAATATTTACAGTAGTGATTTGCTCTTTGTACTATAAAGGCCACATTTAGTTTTTTAAAACATTATGTTACTGGCCGATTACTCGATTATGAAAATAGTAATCGATTAGTTGTTTCAGCCCTACTTTATACTCATTGTTCCTGTATTTACACTCTTTTTGTGATTTAAAAAGGGGGGGGGGGGGAGATCCTTACACAGAACCTCAGATGTGGATTTTTGTTGAACAAATCTGACTGCAGAGCACTTACTGATCTTTACGCAGCTGTGTACAAAAGTCTATTTAAAAAATAAAAAACACACACGAACCCTAAGACTTCCCTCCCATTGGAAAAATCGCTTCTCTTCCTGTGGCGTATACAGGGCAGGAAGAGGAACAAAAATATAATTTATAATAGACATAGAAAAAAATTATTTAATCTGTGCTAAACCATGCTTCATCAGACCAGGCCACCTTCCACTGTATAGGCTTTAGAAACATGTGAGCAGCACCATACACAACCTGTGATGCACTGTATGTTCTGGCTCAATCCTATCAGAGCCACCACTAACTTTTTCAGCAATTTTAGAGCTTCTAGTAGGTGGGACTGCCTAGGCTAACATTCACTCCCCTCATGTATTGGCATGTCTTGGGCACCGATCACCCTGTCAACAATTTTCCACTTTTGGTCGATCCTGATCAATGCAGACAAGAAACATCCCAAAAGAGCTGTAGTTTTGGTCATAATGTTATGGCTGATCATCGTATAGTACATTCACATCAATCCCTACCCTCAAGAGGCTTGCCATAACACAGTGAACAGATGTGAATGGGACCCATACAAACACAGACTTTCTACTGAACTGGAGCTGCCTCTTTAGAACAAACGACTCCAGACACCCCACCACCATTCATTTCTCGGATCCAAAGATACCACTCCACCAATATACGATGAAACTGGCTAAAGTTACCTGCAAATTGACGCGCGTGTCGCCAGCATTGTCAATAGGGCACAATGCAAACAGCGCATCACACCCCTAAGCACACATTTCAGTGAAATACCCGAACATTAATTTCCACTATTTCAAGACTACACAGCGCTAACATCAATTAATCGCCCCACGACACCCTCCTGACAGGAATTGTTCTAGAGATCTCCCCCATCTATAGACATACAACTCACCACCCTCCGTGCTCTAGGCGCGAGCTCAACAAAATGGCAGCAGCCTTCTGAATTCGAGTAAGCCACAGAAGGAGAAGACCCGACACGGGGAAGCCGGCGATTGGTTGCACGTCATGAACTGGCTTGTGTTGATTGGTTTACACGGTAGACGCCCTAATCGCCGGCACTATGATTGGCTAATCTAACCGGAAATGTTTCAGTACTTGACCGCTTCAACAGAAAGATCTTTGTTTCCGTTCTTGTTTAACGGCCATTTTGTTACTAGGCAGCGCCTATTGTGCACTAACAATTTCTATTGTGATAATATCAAGGGGGATCTGGAAGCTGCCGTTTTTTTTTTTTTTTTTTTTGCAGTATGCCGATAAATAATATTCTTGTCTCTTTTAAACATTGTGTTACTGAACGCATAATAAGATAGGTTCCCAGAGTTGATACTCGAGGGAGACATCACACTAAAGCTACACGGTTTCTTCATAGGTCACAATGAATTCCTAGGTGACCTAGTCAGAAAACAGTTCGTCTTACCACCCTAGTCTGTAGATGTCTGAAATGCTTCCTTAAGGGCTAGTCACACCAGTGGCTGTGTTATACTGAGATCGTTGTGTATTGCTAAGGGACTGGTGCCACCTGTGTCATAAATGATGCATCATACAGTTTTCTTTTTATGGAGTTTTACTAAAATGTCACAAAAATACACAACGCAGCACAGAGCGGCTCACATCAGGGGCCCGTTGTGTCCCCATTCACTGATTCAGGTCCGATTTCAGCCCAAATTTTGAATTTGGACCAGAAGACGCACAAGACTCCTGTGCAATTCGCACCAGAGCCGATCCAGAGAAGTGTGAACCCAGCCTTCACCTTTACCAAAAAACTGCCTGTGCTGATGGGGGGGGGGGGGGGTCTAGATAAAAGCAAACTGTGCAGCTTTGACTAAAGTTGAAGAAAGCCCTTGCTATAGGTGTACCTCATGCAGCTTGGCTGGGAGACTCCCAGGACGTTGCCAGGATAGGTCCAGCTGTTCACCTTCACCATCGTAGGAGCGAGCTCTGAAACGCTGAGCTCAGAACTACTGCAACAGGGGAGCAAAATTGCATTTGAGAGGGTTTAAATTGGAGAAAGAACTCACTCCTGTGATGGTGAACAGTAACAGCTAGGCGTCTCTTAGCAATGTCCTAGGAGTTTTTCAGTAATTCTTCATGAGGTTTGTATACAAAAACACACAGGCAAGGTGTTCCAGGGAGGTCCTAGGAAAGTGGAAAATTGTATTAAATATTTACCGTAATTTTCCTTTCCTGATGCCAATCCATAGCACCATACATATGATATAGCTCCACCACTATATCTACCTACAGGACCTGTTTAAATCTATAAAAGTCTGACTGAGAGCAACCTCCCCCATTCTCTGTAAAAAAACAAGATCAAAAAAGGGAAGGATTGTATGCTGCCATGGATTGGAGCCAGGAAAGGAAAATTGCAGCAAGTATTTGATACAATTTTTAGTTTTGCTGAAGCCAACATGGCAGCATACATATGATAAATAACAAACTAAACAGTATAATCAAACTTTATTACACGGAAGCCTGGACCATCATTCCATTGAAGTCCATCGATGTACAAGCCCCTGGATCTTCTTTGTAGCGACATAGGCAAGTGCACCACGCCAACCAGCCTGCTGCTTTGCAGATGTCTCCATAGGCAAATGCCTGAACTTAAAGATGTAAAAATGGACCTAGCTGAATGATCCTGTATTACTTCTGGAGGTTCTTGCCTGGCCATACTGAAAGTTTTCTGGATGACATTGACTTTCCAAGAAGACAAGGTTTTTCTGTAGGTTCCTCCTCTGAATTTCCCTTATGGAAACACAAACTGCCTTCTGGTGGATTTTACAAAGGAAGCTGCTTGAAGGTAGGCATTTGAGACACTTAGTACATCCAGTGTAGGTTAGGTACTGTCTCTGCTGAAAAGATGAAACCACCACTTTGTAAGATAAAAACAGAAGCCACCTTGGGAACAAAGGTTACCCAGGGGGTATAGGTATAGACCCCTTTCAGAGGTGGTTCTAGCCAGCTCAGTAGCTTGCTTAAAAAAAGCCTGGATTATTTCCCAAATGTACATAATATAACAGGGTACTAACATTTATAGGTAAAGTTGATCCAAGGATATATCTGATTGCAGTGGCGACTGGTGCTCAAAATTTTTGGTGGGTCGCAAACAAACTGAAAAAAAACCCCATAAATTTCCGCCACTGTGCCATCAAACACAGCTACTGTACCCATCAATTGCTGCCAGTGTGCCTATCAATTGCCGCACTGTGCCCATCAATTGCTGCCAGTGGGCCCATCAATTGCTGCCAGTGGGCCCAATCAAATGCTGCCAGTGGGCCCATCAATTGCTGCCAGTGTACCCAATCAAATGCTGCCAGTGTGCCCCATCAATTGCTGCCAGTGTGCCCATAAATTGCCGCAGATGTGCCCCATCAATTGCTGCCAGTGTGCCCCCATCAATCGCTGCAGGTGTGCCCCATCAATTGCCATCAGTGTGCCCTATCAATTGATGCCAGTGTGCCCCATCAATTGCTGCTACTGTTCCCTATCAAATGCTGGCAGTGTGCCCCCCCCCCCCCCCACCACCACATACCTGTCTCGGCGCTGTCCTCCACGCTCCAAGTCCTCCATGTCTTCTCCCGTCCTCTTTCTGTCATCTCTGCTATGATTGGAAGCCTGATAGGCATCCAATCACAGCGCCTGTCACTTCAGCCAATCAGGTGACAGGATAACCAGACCAGAGCACCTTATTGGCTTAGAGGTGGGTCAGTGTTAGGGAAGCGATGTATTCGCTTCTCTATCACAACACTGTATAAACAGCGAACGCACAGCAGTGTGCCCACTGTTTACCAATTTGGGAGCCTATTAGAGCCCACAGCTCTAATCAGAACGCCTATTAGAGCCAACAGCTCTAATCAGGCACTTCCAAAAACACACCCGCCGCTGTAATTCAGATGCCCGGTGTCCGGCAAGGGGCCGGACACCTGAATAGGGGGTGGCAGCGGCAACAATAGATAGATTCATGCAATGCGTGAATCTATATATTGGTGATATAGAGCGGTGCAGGAGAGGGGGCATTGTTCCCGCGCCCTCTATGGACGCACCACCACTGTCTGGTTGCCTTTTGGGGGATCAGGAAGGTTTTTGTTCCCTGCTATAGAAAATTGGATCATGCTTTGCTGTGGTTTTTCATCGTCCTGTGGATTAAATGTGGGTATAGGACTGTATATTGGATTGTATGATTTTTTTAATTGTGTTTCTTTTATTGGTTGAACTAGATGATTTGTGTCTTTTTTCAACCTGACTAACTACAGTATCTCACAAAAGTGAGTACACCCCTCACATTTTTTGTAAATATTTTATTATATCTTTTCATGTGACGACTTTTTTGCGGAAGGGAGTTTAACAAGACACATGACCACTCCTTAAAATTTGAAGAAAAAAGGCTTAACCTTAAACTTTATAGAAGGTTCTTTACTGTAAGAGCGGCAAGGATGTGGAAATTCCCTTCCACAGGTGGTGGTCTCAGCGGGGAGCATCAATAGTTTCAAAAACCTATTAGATAAGCACCAACGACCGCAACATACAGGGATATACAATGTACTACTGACATATAATCACACACCTAGCTAGGACTTGTGTCTTTTTGAACGCACCTCAGATATAGTTAGATTCTTCAACCTTAAAAAACAACCAGAGATATCATCTTTAGGGTCATCATTACCATCAAAGACCCCCGCAGTGTCAGTGACCACCTGAGATCTATATTCAAACACATCCATTATGGACATACCAGCAGCAGATAAATTGTATCGACAAACAGAACAAAAAAGAAGTAAAAAATCTCATTTGGTAGTGAAAGACCTGAATGATTTGAAGTTGAAACCAGTCCAACCTGCACAGGATTTCAAGGCAGGATTGGACTCATTATGTAACAGAAAGGATATAGTGGTTCGTTCGGCGGACAAAGGGGGTGCGATAGTAATTCTTGATAAAGAAATGTATATCAGTGAGATGACTAGGATTTTATCTGACTCTGATACTTACTCCCCATTACCCATGGACCCCACCATAAAGTTTAAACATGAATTAAAATAACTCATTAACAAAGGATTTGATATGGGCATCTTAAATAAAAAAGAGAAGGAATTTTTGGTTCCCCTGGCGCCACGTTTGCCAGTTATTTATTCATTGCCAAAGATTCATAAGTCTTTAAACAATCCACCGGGGTGGCCCATCATCAGTGGTATTGATTCTGTAACTTCCCGTATAGGGAAATATATAGATGGTTATTTACAACCACTGGTGGTGGGCACCCTGTCTTTTTTGAGGGACACAAAACATGTCATTAACATCCTACAGTCTGTGGAATGGAAACCCACTTATTTGTTGGTCACTGCTGACGTGGCCTCGTTGAATACGGCTATCTCCCACCAACTGGGCTACGACGCAGTACAACATTTTTTAGTTCAGGATAATACCATCTCAGTTACCCATCGTAATTTTATTTTAGAATTGCTTCTTTTTGCTATGACGCATAATCATTTCTGGCATGAAGGAGCCCATTTTTTTGCAGGTAAAGGGGGTGGCCATGGGAGCCAAATTTGCTCCCAGTATGGCCAACCTCTTTATGGCAAAATGGGAGGAGGATACTGTTTTGGGGAATAGGCCTCCAGAGTTGGTGGCCTGGAAAAGATTAATTGATGATATCCTGTTCATCTGGGATGGTGACAGTGCATCTGCAGGACTTTTTCTATCCCATCTGAACAGTAATGATCGAGGCATAGTCCTTAGTCATGTATTGAGCTCTAATGACATCCAATTTTTGGATTAAAAAATTTCTATTGTGGAAAATAAAGTAGTCACCACCACGTTTTTCAAAAAGACTGACAGGAATAGCTACATCCCTCTGGATTCTTGTCATCATAAATCATGGTTGTCAGCCGTACCGAAGGGACAATTTTTGCGCCTAAAGCGCAATTGTACCGTTCCTGATGATTTCTTCAAGGAGGCGTCAATTCTCAAAAATAGATTTGTGACCAAGGGATATGATAGTGATTCTCTTGACTCCATTATTGTTGAGGTTGGGAAGAGGGATCGTCAATCACTATTAGCTGACAAACAACCAAAGACTGAAAGTGTAGATAATTATGGTCTAGCTTTTATTACAACCTTTTCCAGTCAGCACTGGGCCATTAAAGGATTATAAAAAAACATTGGCCAGTTATAAAGAATGATCGTGTCCTAGGCCCCTTGTTATTAGATAGACCAAATGTTATAGTTAGGGGTGCCACCAGTTTGAGGAACATGATTGCTCCTAATGTCCCAGACCCCCCCAAGAGACCCACCTTTTTTGGCGATTTGAAAGGTTTTTTTCCGTGTGGAAAGTGTAGAGCCTGTAGGCTTAACACATTACGGGGGGAGAAGATTCACAGAATTCACCTCGCATGGCACGGGGCTCACATATCCCATTCAAACTTTCATTACATGTTCCACCAAGTGTGTTGTGTACCTCCTTAGGTGTCCATGCGGCTTAGAATATGTGGGACGCACAGTTCGTATGTTACATGTACGTCTGGGTGAGCACATAACTAATATCTGCAAGGGTTTTGATAAGCATAATGCGAGCAAACATTATGACTTAAAACATAATCGTGACCCAAGGGGCACCACTTTTCTAGCTATTGAAAAATATGTGCCTCATTGGCGTGGTAGTAATGCTAAGCGCACCATCTCAAGAGCCAAAACTAATTGGATATACAAATTTTGTACGCATATTCCTGGGGGACTTAATGTTGAGTGGGACATCAACTATTTTATTAACAATGGTTGATGTCCCTCTCCTTGGCCCGTTCCAGTGGTCATCTTTATCAAATGTTGATTGGCGATATAAAATGCCTGTATTTTGATGGATATGCTGTATAGAATTTTGTATTATACCTTTCTGAAATGTCAGCTGTACCTCATTATTGAAAAAATTGTTAACATTTTTTATATTTTTTTACAAGGTTATTTTGTAAAGGCTATTGGTAATGATGGGTAGCTGGTGCAGTCATAAAACTACTGTTCAATTGGAGTCATTTTTTTACTATTTTTTAAACACTAGGTGGCGGTATTCATATTCACCTGCATTTTTATTTCTATTTTTTATTTTTTTATTTTTTATTTAATTTTCTAATAAAAAATTTTTTTAATAAAGTTTTTCATAAATGGAGACTTGGATACTTAAAGATCACGATCGGTCCGTATTGTTATACGGCCGTTTTGCCTACGTGATTATTTTGGGATCTTGACCCCGTTCGAATGCTTAACACTTCCGGTGGTTAGTTTACTAAGCCCGTGAAAGGGCGTTCGTTTTAACCTATGGCATGGCTCCTTTCCTTACCAGTAGGCTATAAAAGGGTTTGGCACAATGGTGTGGGCGTACCCCTGATGACATCAGACCTTTGACGAAACGATCGTCGGGTAGCCACGCTCACACCCATTGTGCATCTGCGTACGCACTTTTACTTTGCTAGCAATTTGTTCGTTTTTAAACGTTATTTGTATTTTCAGGTGACTCGGTGGAGTTATTTTTAGTGCTCAAGTAGTCGGTTGAAATAAATTCTGTTCAAACTGTATTACACGATCTGGCGCTTTTTTGTTTCTTTTGGTGATACGTCGTTTTGAGGCCTATGAGTGGATCCGAGCGGATTGGAAGATCACGTTACATCCGAATGATTGGGTCGTTTTCCGGCATCCTGTACCGAGACGTCTTTGTGATCTGTGATCGAATCTGCGCATTTTGACCTCCTTTAACAAGGGGTCACTGGGGATCTGGTAAGCCTCCATTTATTACTGATCTATAGAGGTGAAGGGTCCACGTGGTCAAGTATTATTATTGTTTTTGAATAAACAAGATTAGCTATCTTTGCTTCATATTCACATTGGACATTATTTTGCTGCATCAATTTATTTATGAACATTTGGATTCACAGTTCGTTTTTGATTCTATTGGACACTTGAGTTTCACAAATATTTTTGATTCTATTGGACACTTGAGTTTCAGAAATATCTTAGATTAATGTTTTTCACAATATTTATTATAATGTTTTTTCACAACATTTATATTTTGATTTCACTGTTTTGTTTGTTTTATTTTTATTAAGCCACATTCATATCTAGTGGCCAAGCGCTGCACTTTATTTCTTTTATTTCCGTTGTGCCCAGTATCCTGGTTACAGTGTTCAGCTGCTGACTTAATTGTTTTTACTAAGCGCAGATTTTTTACTTCTTTTTTACCCCTAGGAATACACAGGGATATGATAGAATAAATTCTATACACCATAATGGGAGAAATAGAAATTGTGATTCTGATGTCATCACTCACAACAGATTCTTCCCATTATCGGATATGGAGGCTTCCGAGTACCAGAGACAGGGGGACAGTCGGATCAACAGGGGTATCTATGGCGGTGACCCTGGGGTACATCACTACAATGAGTATACGCACAGCCAAAACAACCAAAGACCCTCGCACTACCCAGCCTCCCCAGGAGGGAGGGACAACCGCAATTTGGATTTTCACAGGGACAACAGAGGCATAAAATGACCTGTAGAAAGAAGAGAGGAAGCAGAGGGGGGCGGAGAATCCAGTCAGCTAAAAAGAAGGAGACCATAGGGTCGGGTATTTTTAACTTAAGTAAACAAGACCTATCAGATTCGTAAAAAAGGCTGTTGCACAGAGGTTTAAAATTCGCCCCACCTAGAAATATAAGCAAATTCCAGACATACATGGATATACACATGTTCGGAAATTGAATATTAAAAGGTATATGCTTAGCAACACAACTACAGTTGGTGAAAGAAGCAGATCAGAATTTCAACACTCTAATCTCTCTAATGCATCTTTATTTAACCCCCCAGGCCCTATGCCCCCGAACATTAAGGTTTTCAGAGATGTTATGTTGCGCGATCTGGATCAATTGAAAGTAAAAAAGCCAGATTGCAGAGGGACCTCGAGATTGGTCTAGATACGTTGTGTACTAACAAATCATTGGTCATTCGACCAGCAGATAAGCGGGGGGGGGGGGGGGGGTATTGTGGTGCTTGATCGAGATGACTATTTAAAGGAAATGCACCGCATTGTTGATGACAGAGAGACCTATACCATTTTGAATAGAGATCCTGTCGTCAACTATAAGAAAACTCTTGAAAGGATTGTTGATCAGGGTTTCCAGAAGGGTATCTTGAACGAGAAAGAAAAACGTTTTCTTGTACCACGTGCTCCACGCACGCCGGTGATCTACTACCTTCCCAAAATACACAAAAGTGTGACTTGCCCCCCGGGACGTCCGATTGTTAGTGGTATAGATTCGGTTAGGTCCCGGGTGGGCAAGTATATAGACCATTTTTTGCAACCGTTGGTCCGCAACATGCCATCTTACCTTAAAGATACAAAACAGGTTATCAATTTACTGTCTAATATGGTCCCTAAGAGAGACCTATGGATGGTTACTACTGATGTTACATCTCTTTATACCATTATCCCACACTATTTGGGATTAAAGGCGGTTAGGCTCTATCTCGGAAGGGGATCGGGTCTGGAGCTCGTACAGATTGATTTTATCATGGAGCTCTTAGAGTATGCAGCTAATCATAACTATTTTTGGTTCGACCATCAGTTTTACCGCCAGAATAGGGGGGTAGCCATGGGGGCTAAATATGCCCCCAGTCTTGCCAACCTGTTCATGGCTAAGTGGGAGGAGGACGTCATCGATGCCCCCAGGAGGCCTGAGGTAACCCTATGGGTGCGGTACATTGATGACGTCCTCCTCATATGGGACGGAACAGAGACAGATTTACATTTGTTTATGGCCACCCTCAATATGAACAGTAGGGGTATCAAATTTAACTTTGAGGCCAGCCAAAATGAGATTTGTTTTTTAGATCTGAACATTAAGGTGGAGAACGGCCGTTTCGTAACCTCCACTTTTTTTCAAAACAACTGATCAGAACTCATATATCCCCTTGGACAGTTGCCACTATGAACCTTGGCTGAGGGCAGTACCCCAGGGACAATTTACATGCCTAAGAAGGAACTGCACTGAAGTGGAGACTTTTGAGGAACAGGCAGCTGTTCTTGTCGGGAGGTTCCTGGAGAAGGGATATAGTAGGGACTTTTTGTCGGAAGCACTTCAGGGTGCCCGGGAAAAGGATAGGATGGAGCTTTTGGGCGATAGAAGAAGGGAGAATAGAGAGACACAGGATAAAGTCCCTTTTATCACCACCTTTTCAGTGCAACACCGTAGTATTAAGCACTTAATACAGAAACACTGGCACTTATTAACAAGTGACCCAGTTCTTGGCACTATACTACCGGGTAAACCACAAGTAGTGTTTAAGGGGGTGTCGTCTTTGGGAAATCGTATCGCACCAAGCGTACACGATCCCCCAAGCTCTAATAGGTGCTTTTTTCAGAACCTTAAGGGCTATTACAATTGTAAAAATTGCCAGGTTTGTACTCTAAATAGGTGCAAGGAAAGAAAGATTACTAATGTTGTATTGACCAGTACATCAAGGTCCTATGAGGTCGAACCTTTTATCACTTGCCCATCTGAGGGGGTGGTATATCTGATCCAGTGCCCTTGCGGCCTCCAATATGTTGGGAGGACCAAGAGGGCACTGAGAGTGAGACTCAATGAGCACATTTTGACAAAATGCACAACAGGGACCCCTCTAACACCTTGTATATGGGCATTAATAAGTACAGGCCCCATTGGAGAGGTGGGTCATTGGTCAGGGAAATTTCAAAACAAGAGATGGCGTGGATATACAGACTCAGAACTTATGTCCCGTACGGTCTTAACGTGGACACGGATGTGAACGCATTCATTAACAATGCTTGAAATGCGTCTGTAGGCCTTATCATAAAAAAATCCTTTTTTCCCTTTCCCTGGGTATTACATTTTGCATGACATTTTTTAGCACGTCTTGCATGATTTTTAGTATTTCCCTTCTCTGGATTGATTATTCTCATTTATTGGTGACAGTTTGACTGATAGTATCTTGATTTACATTAGAGAGATATATACTATGTACTCTTGTGAGCCCTCCCTGATGGTCTGTGCTTTGGGCGTGAAACATATTTTGGGGACCATGCCCTGTGGGCGGGATGGGAACAAAATGGGGGGTGGTATCCCTGAAATATATATTAACCTTTGAAAAAGAGGTTCACTCCTCCATATCAATCCAAGGTCAGTGAGTCTGAGGGGATTACTAATAACCAGTTGGTTTTCTTTTCCTTCCTTTTTTTCTTTATGATGAGGTATGATCAAAGCATGCAAAGAAAGGGAAAAAAAGAGTAGCATACGTTCTGAGTATATCCAAATTAAGAAAAAGGTGCGAGGTAGGAGGGTTGGTTTGATCCTTCTCCTTAGTGAGTGTATTACGGATTTTTACACATACATTTTTTATTAGCTTAGTTTCACTTTTATATTTTACGAGAATCTTTTTTTAATATGTACAGGTCATTGATATATTTTTTCGACAATATTCAGTCTAATTCCAGAAGGTTAATATATATTCTTTTGTTAACCTTGTTCATTATTGTCCTGCCTCTATAACATTTATTGGTTTTACCCTGGGCTGCTTCTCGGGTTTAGGTCTAGAGGGAGAGGCACAGGCGGATTGGGTATCTCAGCTGTTTTGATCTATGGGTGGGAGTGGGCCTTGGGTTGGCTGCAGCCCACTTCGCTCTGTGTGGCAGACTGGAGGCCTGTAGGGTGTGCTGCGCTCCGTCCGGGGCAGGCTGCGGTGCGCTGGATGGAGCGGAGGCTTCCGCAGTGCGGAGGGGGCGGGCTGTGGCCTTGGAGGATGTGGTGGGTTGGAGATTAGGTGCAGTAAGTCTGATGTTTCCGGTAGTTGAGGTCGCCTCTGCTGACAGCGGAGGTGACGTCAACCGGATATGACGCAGCGGACGTACGTATGATAGCGTTGCGTTCCACCGGATCCCGGAAGTGACAACAACAGTGCCACCCACCGGATGTGACATGGGGGAGTGGGGAAGGTAGCATTGTCTCTCAGAAGATCCTATTGGATGACCAAGCATTCCTAAAGGAGATCTTGGTAATAATAGCGGTAGTGTCGTATCCCGGCTATGACGCACCGGAAGTGGGAAAATGACGCTGCGCCCCATTGGATCCTATGGGGAGACGCAATCACATAGTTCCTGTGTTAGATGGAAATGAGGCCTGGCCAACCAGGAAATACACACAGGTTAGATAACGGGATTCATCATGATCCTCTGTAGTGGGGGATCATGAAGTTCCAGTAAGAAGTAACTTCAGATACTTGGTGGTGGATTGAACACTTTTTCGTATATGGAGGATTCTATCTGTATTTAATCCATTACAGCTGGACTTTTTCTTCATTCATCCATTTGTTTATTAATTTGTGTGTGTTTAAAGACTTTTAGTTCACGGGTGTCTTTTTGATGTAATCACCTGATTCACAAAAAAAAATAAAAAAAAATTTGTACACTAAGCTGTGACCTGCCCACTTAAGGGTGTGGCTGGGAATAATATTTATATTTCTTGTTCTCCCACTGGTTGGGGGTGGAGCAATATTGTTTTCACATTGTCACTTTAATTAGTTGTAGTGCACTTAGCGCGGCTTAATATATTTTTTCCTAATTGTCTTTTTCTGTAATATGTGATACAGTCAAGCCGCAGCTGATTTCAGTCTTTGGGGATCAATTTGCCACATATTGTTTATTTACCTTAGCGCAGTTTTTCATCTTTTTTCCCCTCCTTGGATATCTGACTTCTGGCCTGGCTGATTACCCGATCTGGTTGATGAACTTTGGACTGGCTGACTACCCGATCTGGCTACAGGACACTGGCTATGCTTGACTACGCTTTTTTCTATTTACCTTTTTATTTTTATTAATAAAGAAGTGTGATTTGATTGTTCTTCTGTCTCTGTCTGTTTCATGGTTTCTGACATAGGCGCCCCGGAGATCCAACTTTAAGAAGATTTGGGCCGATTAGAATCGTTGAAACAATTCTAGAATGAGTGGCAGCGGGTATTGATTCTTAATAGTTATGCTATTTAGCTGTCTGTAGTCCACACACGGCCTTAGGGACCCATTTTTGTTTTCCACAAAAAAGATACCAGCTCCAGCTGGTGACGAGGAGGGGCGGATGAAGCCCTTCTCAAGGTTCTCATCAATGTAGACACTAGGAGCTGGGTAGAAGCAGTGCTGAGAGCGGTATTTGAGAAGAGAAAGATGCTTCCTTAGTATTCCAGTTGATCTGAGGTTCGTGCACTTGGAGCCAGGGCAGGCCTAGTATAATGAGAAAGATTGGGCAATGGATGAGGTCGAATCACAGGAACTCCTGATGGCCCGAGTCCGTGGTAGCGAGGATGGGTTGAGTTTACCGGGTGATGGGTCCGGAGTGGGGAAGAGACCCGTAGACCAAATGTATTTGGAGGCTACGTGCCTTGATTTGAAGAGGGATATGTAAATTTTGAGTGACATATAGGAAACAGCTATAAGCTCCAGAGTCAATTTGAGCTGGCAGGTGGTTTTCCTTTTCTGTAACTGAAAACTGTAACTGTAAGGAGATAAAGAGAGTAACGTAAGTCTTAGGCACATCAATGGCTTGAAACTTCACAGAGTTTTGTGGGTAGGACTCACTAGGCCTCACTAGGCCTCACTGGACAGCTGCAAAGAAAATGTCCATTACACCCACAGTACAGACACAGGATGGATTTGTGTCTACGCTGCCTTTCTTCAGGGGTCAAAGGAGCACGGACCAAGCCGAGTTGCATATGCTCGACTTCAGGAGCCAAAGAGGTGGCAGCAGCCAGAGATGGTACATGGGTTGGGATTTACCTGGGAGACATCCAGGCCGGATGTGGGCCTTGGAAGAGCTCTGAGTGTCGCTCACGCAAGGGCCTATCCAGCTTGGTGGCTGATTGGATCAATGCTTTTAGAGAGGCTGGGGTTTCCATCCTGGCTAGTTCGTCCTTACGGACCTTGGACAGGCCTTGGCGGTACTGGTATTTTAGGGCAGGCTCATTCCAGCCAGTATCAGCCATCCGCTTATGGAATTCCACCGTATAATCCTCTATTGGCCTTCTCCCTTGCGACAGGTTATACAAGAGCGCTTCAGCTGTGGTCATGCGCTGCGGGTCATCATAAAGTTGAGCCATACTCTCAAAGAAATAATCTATTGAATTCAGCACAGGGCTCCTTTGTTTAATCAGGCTGTGGGACCAAGCTTGGGGTTCCTCGGCCAGAAGGGAGATCACAAACTCCACTTTTACTACTTCAGAAGAAAAAGTCCTGGGCTGAAGAGCTAAGTAGGGAGCAAGCGTTTTTAAATGCCCTGTATTTCTTTCGATCATCTGCAAAGCGCTCCAGTGTGGGGACCCTAGGCTCTGGGAGTGCCATTACTACGGTAGGATTTGCATTAGCCTAAGAGGGGAAGGTCCCCTGGTAGGTGTGGGAGCTGCAGCTGCAGATAAAGGTGGTCCAGCGAGTTGCTGAAGGCGGCTGTCAATCTGGGTGTATCCTTCCTGCAGCTTCTGGATGGCATCAGTAAGAGCTGAGACCTGCTGGCACAAGATCTCCAGGGGAGAATGCACTCTGTCGGCCTCTGACATCTGGTTTGTACTGTCACAAGAAGTATTTACCGAGGCCGAGATGCCGAGAGAGGTTTGCCCTTGCGACTATGTGTACCCTGTCCCCCGGAGGTGGTACAGGGAGCGGGTGGCACACAGAGGCACAGGCCACCAGCAGGTGTAGTTCCTGAAGAAGTCTGCAGAACTGTACTGGGGTGAGCCGAGGTTCAGGAACTGGCTAAGGGTCTGGTGTAGAGTTAAGCGGACAATCCGGAACACAGCAAGGGATCAGGCACAAAAGGAAGTAAACAAGTCCGTGAAGGAGGCCAGGGGTCAAGTCCGTGTAAGCAAGTCCGTTGGGCAGGCCGAGGGTCAAACACTTGTAAGCAGATTGAGCAAAGTCTGTAAAGCAGGCAAATGGTCAAAGACATGTAGGCAGATCAGGCAAAGTCCATTGAGCAAGCCGTCAGACAGGGTCAGACAGAGGAGAACGGCAGCATAGTCAAAACAGTCCGAGCAGTGGCGTAACTAGAACCTTCAGGGCCCGAATGCAAGAAACCATGAAGGGCCCCCCCTGAACCCCAGCCAGGGCCCTTCCCTCCGAGTCCGGCGGTGGAACTCCAGGGCATGGTCACAGGTATGACCTTTGTGAGCCCTGTAGTTCCACCACTGGTATCAGTAGTTTTTTTTATTATTTTATTTTTTATTTTTAGGTGCCCCATTGGGGGACTGTCCCTAGGCAGGATGGGGTCCCCGTCCCCAGAAGAGATGAGGTCCTTTTCTCCAGGGCAGATGAAGTTACTGCACCCAGGTGAGAAGGGGTCCCTGTCCCCAGGGGAGGTGGGGATCCCTGTCCCCAGGGGGAGATGGAGGGGGGTATGTGTGGGGGATGGGGTCCTCTCACTCACCATGACCAAGCTGTAGGCCGTGCACTCATCCATGTTGGCCTGGGCTCCATCCAGTGTGCTGGGCGGGTGATCAGAATATCTCCCAGAAAGACCTTTCATCATCTGTGTATGACGGAGGAGGAGGGGGGCTGGCAGACAAGCCTGCAGTGTATGACGGGGGCTCTCATAGGGCTGCACTGCATCTGTGTGCTTAAAGTTTGTTTACCCGGGAGAAGTATGCAGTGCAGTGTGGGCCGTACTCAGTGGGGGGCGCGGGACTCTGGCTGGGGAGAACAGACATCAGACTGAGCGGCAATGCATGGTGCAGGAGAGGGGTACTCTGAGGAGCCGGCCGAGGACACAGGTCATGCGGGGAATGCACAACTAAAGAGCAGCCAGGGCGATAGTCGAGTATGGAGCTCTGCTAGTCACCCTCCACCTCCAGCCACCCGTGTGCATGGTGCACTGGTACCCCTATGCTGCTGCCGGCCATATGTAGAGGGGGCTGCATGGGCCCCCTGCATCACAGGGCCCGGTTGCGGTCACGACTGCTGCACCCCCTATAGTTACGCCCCTGAGTCCGAGTCACAGCAGGTAATCAGATGTGGCAGAACTGGAAGCAGGTACAAACAGGAAGCTGACAACAAACCAGCAACCCGTTTGGATGCCAGAGCCATTTGAAATAGCCAAGCCATAGCGTGCTCCTCGGTGCACACCCGTGTGCTATTGTGCACATGCACGCACGCGCCACCAATGGACGCAGGTGTGTGCGCCGAAGCGCCAATCCGCCGAGCATGCGTGCAGGGGCATGGCGAGCATGGGTGGAAAAAGTCCTTCTCTGACAGATTGGCTCTATGAGTACAGGCAGGAGGAGAGCAGAGGAAGGACTCTCTTTGTGTTAGGCCTCTCTACTGTCCCCTGACTAAGGATGAGCCGAACACCCCCTGGTTTAGTTCGCACTAGAACCTGCGAATAGACCTAAACTTCGTGTGAACTTTAGAACCCTATTAAAGTCTATGGGACTTGAACGTTCAAAATCTAAAGGGCTAATTTTAAAGGCTAGTATGCAAGTTACTGTCCTAAAAAGTGTTTGGGGACCTGGGTCCTGCCCCAGGGGACATGTATCAATGCAAAAAAAAGTTTTAAAAACGGCCGTTTTTTCGAGAGCAGTGATTTTAATAATGATTAAAGTGAAACAATAAAAGTGTAATATTCCTTTAAATTTCGTACCTGGGGGGGGGGGGGGGGGTGTCTATAGTATGCCTGTGAAGGGGCACATGTTTTCCGTGCTTAGAACTGTCCCTGCACAAAGTGTCATTTCTGCAAAAAAAAAAGTAATTTATCTTTCTTTTTTTTTTTTATACTTTATCCTTGCGTAGTATAATCAACTCACTGTTCATGTCTCCGCTAAATCCTTTTGACATCATTGTGGCAAAATTTTTCTTTTACCTTTCCTTTATCTTTCTCATTTAATAAACAATTATACATTTATTCACATATAAGTACACTACTGACAATTACTTACACTCCCTAAATTTCTTTTACCCCCCCCCCCCCCAAAAAAAAAAAAAAAAAAAAAAAAAAAAACCCTGTCCTCTCCCTCTCTGTCCCCTTAACCCTCAAACATTTCGTGACAGTCCTCCCTCTCCAACAATGCCAGCCAGTGTTGCCACTCCCCATGATCTTTTTCCTCTGTGTTTTGTAGTTTATGTAATGATTCCTCCATTTTCCTCGTTTGTTCAACCCTCTGAACCCATTCCGTAATTCTTGGGATTTGTTTAGATTTCCAATAACGAGGAATCAATATCTTGGCGGCATTGAGGAGGTGTGGGACTATCGTATTCCTATATTGTATTACTCCTAGTTCGGTGTCGTGAAAGAGACATGTCCAGGGGTTTTTCTTTAATTTCTTTTGTGCCACCAGGTTTATAATTTCTACAATTTTATCCCAGAACGGGGATATTTTGGGGCAACTCCACCATATATGTGAGAGGGAGCCCTCTTCCGAACACTCCCTCCAACACAATGCCTGCCGTGCCCCTGTAAACCTCTGCATGCTTTTAGGAGTCATATACCATCTTGATAGTAATTTATACGACATCTCTATCATACGGACTTCTCTTGTTAATGTGTGGGTGAGCTTACATATTTTTATCCTATGTTCATCATTCCTTAGTGCCCCTAAATCTTCTTCCCATTTCCCTATAAATCTCGGAAATTCTAAGTCATTTTCTTGTCTTAATATTTTATAAATTTTTGATACTTTTCGAACCAAACACTTATTGTCCTTCAGTAAATTCTCCAAACGTCTCAAAGACTCTAATCCCCGAAGTGGGCCTGGTAAACTCTGTGCAAAATGTGAGATTTGAGTGTACCTCCATTTATCCAATGGTTTTTGTCCCCACTCTTGTATGAGTTCCATATACGTGTACAACCTATTTCCTTTAATAATTTCTCCTAATTTTATTTCCTCTTTACTTGCCCATCTACTAAAATATAAACGTTCCTCTTTCCCTGGTAAAAAATAATCTGTGTCCAAAAGTGACATTAACGGTGAATTGTGAGTCCATTTATGCGCCCTATTAATACTATCCCATACTCTTAATGTGTGTCTCGTTAAATTACTCGTGTTTTCTCCTAAATTCCGCTGATCAGATGGTATCCATACCATTTTTTCTAGCGGGACTCCACTCAGTCTCATTTCCAAGTTTTTTTTTTTTTTTTTTCAAATATAAACTTTTATTAATTTCAAACAATGCCCAACATGGGCATGGACATAACATATAACATAGAAATGGGATACACAAAGGGGGAGGGGAGGGAAAGGGAAATACATATTAAATATATTACCGAAAGCAAGAGGAAGGTAGGTATACAGTACACACTTACATGGCATACTAATCATAGCTCTATGGAAGACCGAATTCAATCTGCCATCTGGTGATTACCGCTTATCCAAGCATAAAATCTCCATTAAGAAGCCAGAAGTGTATCCAAGAGCCTAAGTCCGTTCAGTTCCCTCATCTCTTGCCCTCGTCAGAATCTCAGTACCCCGGCAAAAACCCAGTGCCAGAGGGGAGAGGCCATCGGGAATGGGGGAAAGGGACATTGAAGGGGAGATGATGAGGGAAAGGGAGGGAGGGGGGGGAAGAGAAAAAAAAAAAAAAAAAGGGGGAGAGAGGGGGGGGGGAATTCTGGTTGAATCAGGACTGCCCCGACCCATACGTAGTCTATAACGCTGACCATATTACACGGTCCTTAAGGATACTCCTTCGGATGAGAATATAAACTGGTGCCAGAGTGCCCATGTTTTCCTAAATTTTTCCTGCTGTTGCCTCCCCGTAAGCACCAGGTCTTCCAATTTACTAACGTCCTCCACCCTACGAATCCAGGACGCCACCGATGGAGGGGTCTGGCTTTTCCATTGGAGTGGTATACATGCTCTAGCAGCATTTACTAGGTGACATAGGATGGATTTTTTGTATCTTTTAGCGGACATGGTATTTATGTGCAGTAGGAAGAAAGCCGGGTCATTGGGGACATTGTATTCCGTAAACTTTTGAATCACGGTCCTGACCGTGGACCAAAAATGAGACAACTTCGAACATGACCAAAATATATGTAACAACGTGCCCTGCTCTTGTCCACATCTCCAACAAAGCGCAGAGACGCTCGGATAGAAGGAGTGTAGAGCCTGAGGGGTTAAGTACCATCTCGTTAGGAGTTTATAGTTAGTTTCCTGTATGTTCGTGCAGATGGTAGACTTTAGGGCCAATGTTAGAATACTTTGAGTCTGGCTCGGAGTAAATTTACAGTTCAGTTCCCCCTCCCATTTTGTCAGGAAGGTCAAATGGGCGTCGTCCACAGGTGTGATAAGAAGGTTGTACATTGTGGACAGTGTTCGCCGGAGCACCCCGGTACCAGAGCAGTATTCCTCAAAGTCGGTCAACGATTCGTCAAATCGCAGGGGGTTCTGGAGAGCCCTAAGAAAGTGTCTAAGTTGGACCGCGGTCCAAAAGGCTAGTTTATAGGGTCCCGATGTGTTACAGAGCGTCTCTATGAACGGCCAGTCCCCATGCGCCCGGAAGTGTCGTCCTTTTGTGCACTGTCTACTGGACATGGCCTGCAAAAGTTGGGTGTCTAGCCCTGGAGAGAATTGCGGGTTCCCTATAATAGGATATAGCGGAGAAGTAGGTGTGGACAGTGACTCTTTTGAGTATAGCTGTGATCCCACCCGGAGGGTCGTCCCCATCAGGGGATGCCTCTTCATATGGGCTGGGAGATGCTTATAACACCAGGCAGCTCCCCGTAGTGGCACCTGCGTCTGGGCCTGTTCCAGACGTATCCACAGCTTCAGATCTTGGTGTCGGCACCAGTCTATAATTCTACCGAGATGAACCGCTTGATAGTATTTTTTGACATCCGGAACGGCGAGGCCGCCATAGAGTTTGGGCATGGAGAGTAAAGTCCGGGCTAGTCTCGGTTTTCTATGTGCCCAAATAAAGCCGGTGAACAAAGCATGTACCTGTCTAAAAAACATTGTAGGGACCGAAATAGGAAGTGCTTGCAGCAAATATAAAAATTTGGGCAAGATGCACATCTTAAGAAGATTACACCTGCCAAACCAGGAGTGAAGGCCCTTACTCCAGGATTCTAATAGGGTCTCGGTTCTGGCCAGCAGGGGAGGGAAGTTAAGTTTAAAAATATGATTTAGGTTTGCAGGGATAAAGGTCCCTAGGTATGACAGAGCCGTGGATGTCCATTTAAAATTAAAGCTGGAACGGAGCCCCCGTATGGTCGCTTGCGGCAGTGCTACCCCCATGGCCTCCGATTTAGTGTAGTTAATTTTTAGATTGGAGATCTGCCCGTATTCCTCGAATTCCCTGAGGAGATTTGGTAGGGATATCACTGGATTGGAGAGGGAAAACAGCAGGTCGTCCGCATATGCAGAGACCTTGAACTGGGCATCACCCGCGACAATGCCGCGGATATCGGGGTTATTCCTAACTTTACATAGAAAGGGTTCTAAGGAGAGGGCAAAAAGGAGGGGTGACAACGGGCAGCCCTGCCTGGTTCCATTTGTAATTGGCAAGGGTTCCGACAGGATCCCATTCACCTTAATTTGTGCCGTTGGGGCAGCATATAATTGGGCTATCCACCTAGTCATTTTCTCACCTAAGCCTATATGGCGGAGGACAGTGAACATATACTCCCAGTTAACCCTATCAAAGGCTTTTTCTGCGTCTGTATTTAAGAAAACGGAAGGGGTCTGAGTCTGGTTCGCGATGTGGATCAAATTCAATACTTTAGTTGTGCTGTCTCTGGCCTCCCTAGTAGGGATGAACCCCACCTGATCTAAATGGACTAGGGATTGTAAGTGTCCGGCCAATCGGGTTGCTAATATTTTGGTGAATAATTTAAGGTCAGTGTTCAACAACGAGATCGGTCTGTAGCTACTACAGGCCATGGGGTCCTTGCCCTCCTTAGGAATGACCGCGATATGGGCTCGAGTGGTATCGGTGGCGAGGGTGGCTGTGTTCCCTATGTCATTAAAAAAGGTCACCATATGGGAGCTAAGGGTGGGGAATAGGGTCTTATAGTACGGGAGAGTAAAGCCATCCGGTCCAGGAGCCCTCCCGGGTTTAGCCGTTTTAAGCGCCAACTCCAACTCTTCCGAAGTTATTGGGGCTTCTAACTCGGCTACGCCGTCAGGTGATAATGTAGGGATCTGGCTGGAAGCTACATACGCCTCCATCAGAGGTCGTCCTCCCGGTGGGGATGGTAGGTTGTAGAGGGTATGGTAAAAGGTTTTGAATTCATCCGCTATCTGATGCGGGAGGCCGACATTCACATTCGCCGCCGACCTAATTTGGGGGACATAGGTCCGCGTCTTAATGTCCTTGACCGCCCGCGCCAGAATACGTCCGCACTTATTTCCGGATTCATAGGCTACCAATCTGCATTTTTGTAACGCTGCCTTGGCCTTGTAGCCAAGGAGGTCATTAACCTGGCTCCTAAGAGAGGAAAGTTCAGCCTCCACGGATGGATCCAGGGAGGCTTTGTGTTGCAGCTCCAAAACCTGGAGTTTGGCCAGGAGCGAGTCCAATTGTTTCCCGGTTGCCTTCTTAATGCGCAAACCGTGTTTAATCAGAACACCTCGAATAACTGTTTTGTGTGCTTCCCATACCGCCCCTGGAGAGGAGTCAGCCGTTGTGTTTGTCTGAAAATAGAAAGTAAGTTCCCTATTCACCTCTTCCAGTATCTCCGGTTTCTGTAACAAACTTTCATTAAGACGCCAGAAGCGTGCCCTCCGTGATGAATCGGCGGACAGCTTGTAGGTCAATATAGTGGGGGCATGGTCCGACCATGTCCTTTGACCTATAGAGGAGGCCTGAACCGCATGCAGTTGTCTATGGGGTATTAGAAAAAAATCTATTCTCGTGTATATTCTATGGGGAGGGGAATAGAACGTATAGTCCCGTTCACCCGGGTGTTGTAAGCGCCAGATATCTACCAGTTGTGACTCATGGAGACACTTGGTGATACGTTTACGGGCACTAATAGGTAAGGAGGACGAACCCGCCGAAGTGTCCACGTGAGGGGCCAGAGGCACGTTCCAGTCCCCCCCCAGTAACAGTTGGCCCTCCTGAAAGTCAGTCAATTTAGTCAAAACACGTCGCACAAACGCGTCCTGGCCTTCGTTTGGGGCATAGACATTCGCTAGCGTCAACCGCACATCTCCCACTAGACCTTTAAGAAAGACATAACGCCCTTCCGGGTCTATCCTAGAATCCGTAAGAGTCCAGGGCACTTTACAGGAGATGAGGATGGAGGCTCCCCGGGATTTCGTCTTATTAGTGGAGTGGTATGTCAAAGGAAAGAATCTGTTCTTAAGAACTGGCAACCTATCCTCTTTAAAGTGAGTTTCCTGGATATAGGCGATACCAACTTTTGCTCTTTTCAAGTCGTGCATCAACATACGGCGTTTCTCTGGAGTGTTAAGACCTTTCGCATTCAAGGAGTATAGAGTTAGGCTGTCCATCCTCAACCAGAGAGGGAAGAAAAAAAAAAAAAAAAAAAAAGGGGGGGGGGGGGGGGGGGAAGGGGTTGGAAGGGAAGGTCTGAACAACGGGGGATAAGGAAAGGTTAGAAACTAAAGACAAGCCAGATGCTTGTTTGGCAAGTCTCTACCAGAAAAGGCAGAGAGCGTGCCGGCCTAAGTGGGGAAGCGACCTGGAACAGCCAAGGAGGGGAGCCCCCCCCGACCTCCCGGAGCCCTTGGAGATGTATGGGCATGGGCCGTCAGTATCCGCAAGCCCCCCCCATCCCATCCCCCCGACCCCAAAACGGGGTGGCAGGGGGGAGGAGGGAAGGCAAACGGCAGGAGCCGCCCACTCCGCCCCAGAAACAACCGACCATGCCCCCCCATCCCAGGGGTCACACAGCCGAGACCAACCGGGTCTATGTCATCAGAAAACATGGAGGACCACGGCAAATTTCCCACCTCTAGCCCCACAGTGAAAAATCCCCCGTTCCAGCAACCGAGAAGTCCCCTCTCGGTCTCTCAGCAGGCACGGGGGGGGGATAATTTGCAGCGGCGTGGCAGGTACCAGGCGCAACGCACCCGCATCTGCACTCACCACCCCGCTCAGCTGGGCTTACTGCCTGGCGACCAATCCCCCCCAGTCATATATAGAGCAGTATCAGGTACATTCAGGGTTATAAATATGCGGAATCAGAACCCAACAGAAATCCATAAAAAACAGAGGCAAAACATAGAGGAAATCAATATAACATTAGGCATGTATCAGTAACAATCAGTTAACCAGGGGAACGCCCCAGCCAAAACATCCCCGTCCCCCACCAGCCGGGGGGGGCAGCCACCCCACCCGGAAGGAGGAGGGGGACCAAAAATGCCCCCCCCACCACCCCAGGAGGGCCGCCCCCCCCAAGGCAAGAGAGGGGGAACCCGCACCCCCGGCACCCCGCATGAACAGACACAAAGTCGGGGCAACCCCCATAGTACATCAGCAGGTCCAGTATCCGGAATGTCACCTCAGTTGGACGCAGCCCGACAGTCCCTCCAAGGCGCCGGAGGCAGTGAGGGGGCAACATCCCACGGTCAGGGGGGGGGCCCCACGAGGCAATCCACAGAGCACAAGGGGAGAGGGGCTCCCCCCCAGGGGCCCAGGTCCTCCAGGGAGGCGGAGCGGGGGGCGGATGGGGCAGGGGCGATCCACGGCACCCCGCCCTCTCGTGACGGGCAGCTATCCGTAGATAGTGGTATCACCCTGCCATCTAAGAAAAAGTGTTGAGGAAAGTCTGGAGCCAGCCCCCACCCCCCCCCCCCCCCAGCAATCAAACATAGTCAGGACTCCAATGCATCCATGCCGGTATAAATGAAACCATCTGTGGGAAAAGTAGACTGGGCTCAAGGGGGACCGAGCACTATCCTGGCAAGGCTAACACCCGTAGCGAGGGTCCGGTCCGCAACCTAGAGGGAGAATCCCTCACAACTCACGTGTCCCCTCCGGAGTAGCCGCCCGCGACCTCCGGCGCTGCCTCTGAGATCTCGGCTGGATGCCTCCCCGCGTAGGGTGCGAGCCTGAATGCCCCCCCAATGGAGGCAGAAACGCCAGCCAGTTCTGCACTCTGATGGGCTCAATGTCCAGAAAGGCGAATAAAGCTGGCAGGTCCCGCGGCGTCCGGAGATGAAACGACCTTTGATCCCTCCGGAATATAACCGACAGCGGATATCCCCAGCGGTAGGTAGCACCTCTCCGGCGGGCCGCTTCTAGCACCGGACGGAGCACGGCTCTCCTCTGTAGAGTGGCTCTAGATACATCAGGAAGAACCTTGACCGTTGCGCCGTCAAAATCCGTCTCCCCCGCCTCCCATGCTCTGCGAATAATCAATTCCTTATGTGAGTAGTGGTGGAGGTGGCAAATGACATCTCTCGGTCTGCTGGAATCCTGTGACTTCGGACCTAGCGCACGGTGTATCCGATCGAATTCCAGGGTCGGGGGTAGGGGATCACCCGGGAGCGCGCGGAAGATAGCAGTGGCAGAGGCCGCGAGGTCCTCCGGTCCGGTCGCTTCTGGAAGACCACGCAGACGGAGGTTGTTCCGCCTGCTCCTGTCCTCCATCTCTTCCTGGTGCAGCTGGAGCATCGTCGCGGCGTCGATATGGGCATCTTGCAGGCGTTCCAGCGCGCTGACTCTGGTCTCTAGGTCTGCTGCAGTGGCCTCCCCCGCCGCCAGCCTAACAGTCACTGAGCCCAGTTCCTCTCGCACCTCCTGCATGTCCTTGCGGTGCTGTGTCTCGAGGCGGCCGATGAGGGACTCTATGTCAGTCTTTGTGGGGAGAGCCCTGAGAAGCGCCCACATCTCGGCCATACCCTCGGGCTCCAGGGAGCCCGCCCGCGGGGCTCCCGATCCCGATTGCAAAGCAGGGGGGATATCAGTAAGAGAATCCGACTCCACGGAGGCCGCTGGAGACGCCGGCTGACTCCGCCGATCAGCCCCGCCCACTCCACGCGGGTCCGCCATTGTAGATGCAGCAGGGGGGGTTTGGGATCGCCGCAGAAATTGGTCAAGGGAGCCTCCTGAGTCCCGCAGTCTCACTTGTCCGATCCTTCCCCCCGTTCTCCGCTTCTTAGCTGGCATGCCTCGATCAAAGTTAGTAGGTTAGAGCATGGTAGGCTCCGGTGTTCAGGAGGAGGACGGGAGCTCGAAGCAAAAGCGTCCTCACTCAGCCATGTCCAGGCCACGCCCCTCATTTCCAAGTTTACCCAACCCTTTTCCTTCTGGTTATATATCCAATCTACAACTCTAGCTACTATTATTGCCTCGTAATATTTCTTAGCATCTGGTAATGCTACTCCCCCCTTGTCTTTTCCCTTTACTAAGACTTTATATGGTATACGCGCTCGTTTCAGGGGCCATACAAAAGTCATCATTAACGTTTTTAATTTCCTAAAGAAACACATTGGGATCGGAACAGGAATCATTTGAAATGTATAATTTATAATAGGGAGGATAATCATTTTTATTACATTTACTCTACCCATCCAGGATACTGCTTTATACCTCATGTTATTCATTATTTTTTTAATTTTATTTAGGAGCGGGATGTAATTTGCCTCATAGAGACCTTGTCTCTGTGGGGTCAATTTTATCCCTAGATACTTCAACTCCCCCTTACACCATCTAAATGGTGAGCTTGATGCTAGGGCATTCTGTTCTTCCACTGGTATATTCAAATTTAAGATCTCTGTCTTCGTGAGATTTATTTTAAAGTTTGATAATCTTCCATAATACTTCAATTCCTTCAGGATCGGGGGGATAGAAGTTCTTGGATTAGTTATATATAACAACACATCATCTGCAAATGCCGATAATTTATATTCCATCCCCCCCCACCCTGATACCCTGGATATCCTGATTCCTACGTATTGCCACCAAGAGGGGTTCTAGGCTCAGAACAAATAGTAGCGGAGAGAGCGGGCATCCCTGTCTCGTCCCGTTGAACAACTCTAGGGGGCGAGACAGGGATCCATTAACCCTTATTCTGGTCGTTGGGTGAGTGTATAATGCCTTGATCCATCTCATCATTCTTTCCCCTACCCCCTTATAACTTAGGGTTTCGTACATAAACTCCCAATCTAGCCTGTCAAAGGCCTTTTCGGCGTCAATTGACATCAGCACTGTCGGGCATTTCTCTTTATGTGCCTCTTGGATCAGAATGATGGATTTCACCGAGTTATCCCTTCCCTCTCGTCCCTGCACGAATCCCGCCTGATCGGCGTGGACCCATGTTGGTAAGAGAATCTTTAACCTTTCAGCTATTATTTTTGCATATATTTTTATGTCTACATTCAATAGTGATATTGGGCGATAACTCTCCAACGCTTCTGGATCCTTACCCTCCTTCAGAATTAGGGAAATATGGGCCAAAAGCGCTTCTTTACGGAACACTAGGCCCTCACCCACTGCATTAAAGTATTCACATAGTATTGGGACTAACAGGGTCTTATATCTCTTATAATACCTACTAGAAAACCCATCTGGGCCGGGGCTACTCCCCAGTGGTATTTCCTTTATTGCTCTCTCCACTTCCATAGGTGAGATGGGGGCCTATAGGGCCTCCATTTCCTCTCTCTCTTCTCTTGGGAACTCGAGCTTCTTGAGATATTCCCTAATCGCTTCCTTCCTTTTTCTTCCTTTACCATTTGTTCCTAATTTATACAGGGTACTATAGTATGTATGGAAATTCTCAGCTATTTCTGGTGTCGCAAATTTCAACTCCCCCTCCTTATTTCTTATTTTAGGAATAAAAGTCCTACTTTTTTGCTCCTTGACCCTTCTTGCGAGCCATTTACCTGGCATATTCCCCCATTGGTACCTTTCCTTATTTATCTCGTAAAACCTTATTCTCCTGTCCTGATCCAAGTGCTCTTCTAGCTCTCTTTTTTTTTTTTGTAGATCCCGACTCTCCTGCAACCCTCTAGGTCTAGTTTTCTGTTCCAATTGTTCTATCTCATTATATAGTTGGGTCTTCCTTTTCTGTTTTTCCTGCTTTATTCCTGCTCCAATCCCAATTAACCTACCCCTTATTACTACCTTATGTGTTTCCCATAGGGTCGCTCTAGATATTTCCTGCATGTCGTTAAGTTCAAAAAAGTCGATCAGCTCTTTCTCGATTTGTCGACTTGTCCCTTGTTCCTGTATTAGAGAATCATTTATTCTCCAGATCTTCTCCCTCTCTGTCCCTTCCTGCATTTCTATTTGGGCAACTATTGGAGCATGGTCTGATAAAGTAATGGACTTGATCTCAACTTTTTTCAGGTTGGGCACCAATCGATGTTCTATAAAAACATAATCCAATCTCGCAAAGGTTTTATGGACCGCTGAGAAATGAGTATAGTCCCGCTCTTTTTGATGGCTAATCCTCCAAACATCCATAAGCTGGGCCTTTGACAATGCTTTAATTACCCCCCTATATCTCTGCTGCGACGCTCTTAAGCCCCCCCCCCGAAGAATCCATCCTTGGATCCAAGCACCAGTTTAGATCACCTGCTAGGACTACCAGGCCCTCTCTGAATTCCTCAAGTTTTATTACAATATTCTTTAAGAATCTATCTGGGTTTCTATTTGGAGCGTAAATATTTGCTATTGTATATTGTATTGCCCCTATTTTTCCCTTTAAAAACAGAAATCTGCCTTCTGGGTCGGTTAAGCGGTCTTGGATATCGAATTTCAATTGTCTATCAAAACCAATGGCTACTCCTCTTGAGTGGGCTGATGGTGAATCTCCATAATACCACACTGGAAATTGTACTGATGACATTTTAATTCCAGAGGTACTGGTTATGTACGTCTCCTGTAAACAAATTACATTCCCCCTCAGGAAATGCAATTCCTCATTGATTTAAAATCTTTTTTCTCTTGTATTTAACCCCCTCACATTATATGTTATCACATTGATTAATGTCATTAGATGTTAAATATTAATTTCTTTTCACGACCTCCGCCGACCGAGAGACATTTTTCGAGGGGACAGATCGGGATTGACGGACCAACACAAAAAAAAAAAAATATACAAATTTTCCCAAACCTCCCCCCCTCCCTCCCACCCCTCTCCGTAACGCTGTTCGGAGAACCCCCCTTTCTGCGTTGAGTATATGGGGTCGACACATCACCTCGAGGTGTCTTTTTCCTTCCCATATTAACCTAGGTGGCTCACATTAGTAGGCCTACAAGAGCTCCCCCCCCGACCCCCCGCTCTCCACCATCCCTCCATTCTCCCCCCCTCTCACCTACTCTTAAATTAGCTTCCAACTGTCTCCCCGCCATTAGGGTCTACCCCGCGCCCCCTCTTCCATCTTGCTCTCCTTTGAGTCAGTCCTTCCTCTCTAACTTCAGTTCCCCACCCTGGTAATAGGGGTTGGGGTATTTCCAGCCTATCACAGAAAGCTCTGATATCTTCCGGAAAACATAGTACTGCCGAGCGACCGTCCTTTTTCCCCTTTAGACAGGCCGGAAAACCCCATTGATACACAATCCCCAAGGCAGACATCTGTTGAGTTAGGGTTTTAGTAATCTCCTTCTCCTTAATGTTTCTGGTGCTAGGTCTGAGAACACCTGCAGTCCTGCCCCATCCAGGGACAATTCTGGATGCGTCCTCAGCCTCCCCATTATTTGCTCCTTTTCCTCTGCATAGTGGAATCTTGCTATTACGTCTCTTGGGGCCTCTTCTTCTGCCATCCTCCCACTGGAGATCCTATGAACTCTCTCCAATTTTAACGGTTCAGAGGGGTCCCTCTCTATCAGGGGATTAAAAAGTTTTTGTAATGTATCTCCCAGAGTCCCGTAGTTATATTTCTCCGGGATTCCTTTGATACGCACATTCTTTCTCCTCCCCCTATTTTCCTGATCTTCAATTCTATACTGGAGATTTATATTTGTAATCTGCAGGAGTACCACTTGTTCCGCTAGCCCATCCAACCTCATATCCTGTTTATCCAACCTATCCTCCAACTCCTCTACTCTTCCCAATACCTGTCCTATGTCTGCCCTTACTCCTGCTATCTCTGTTTTTATTGACTCCTCCATTTTAGCGAACATATCCATTAACATCTCCTTAATTGTGGTTGTTTCCACTTCCTGTAGTACAGGGGAAGCAGCTCCTACCCTTTCTGTCCCTATTTCTGTCTCTCTCGTTTCCTCCCTTTCTTGTTGAGTTCTTGTTAATCTGCTAGTTTTACCTTCTTCTGAACCCTTCTGTCTATTTAACCCTGATCTACGTATTAATCCTGTTTTTGGGCTGCCTTGTCCTTCCTCTGGAGTATTAGCCATGTGTGCCATATACCGCTGAATACCTCCCGGACTAGCCACCGGCGGTATATTTTTCCCTGCTTTTGTTTTGCCTTTCATTTTGTTAAAATCTAGGCTTCAAGTCTGGACTTCCCACTTCCTACCCAAAAAGTCCCAGTCCCGAATGATGTTGATTGTTACAGTCCCAGTTAATATTGGTATTGTTACTATTGTTGGGACCGGCGATATTCTGCGACCTCACATTCTACCGGCTTAATTCCCATCCAGTCAAAGCTCTCTGGTGTAAAATATAAGGAGAGTCAGTTATGTCCTTTTCTGCTCACTTTAACCATATATGCCCGGTAGGTAAGGTGAGGTAAGGTCAATGGGATAAGAATGTGGGCAATTACCCACTTCTTTCATGCGACTTATGCTCCAGGTTGATATTCTTTAAAGTCACTACCCACACTACCTCACCTGTTTTGGCATATCAATTACTACTTCACTGTTTAACTTTTACAATCCCATATTATTGGGCCATGTACACTTCTCTGTGGTCAGCCAGTCCATCTCTAGTTTAACATAAAATAGGCAGCCTTACAGTAGTCCGACCAATTCACTTATAGCGTTGTATAATAACAAAAATTTCAGGTATGCGGAGCAAACAGCGGCATGTAGAGATTATCTCCTAACTCCTTCAATTGTCCCACAAGGGTCAGCCAATTAGTAGCTCAATTTATCCGAAGGTTTTACAGGTATTTCAGAGATATATCAGGTAAAGCGGAGGAAATGCAAATATAAGTCAGTAATATCGCTAATTATTGCAGATTTAGCAGAGATAGGTACATAAATGTGTAGCGAGGACTTTGCTGCAAAAATCAATAACCAGAATAAATTATTATGTGGAAAACGGCCATGTGATAGTCCAGCGTGCCAGAAAAAAAAAGTAATTTAAAATCACTTGCGCCTATAATGAATTGTTGGCTCCAGTAATACAGAGAACACTCATTGAAAGTCATTGATTGTTGTGTGCCACTTCATAAATAAATTGTCTGCTTCTCAATACACCTGGAGTTTGACTGATCACAAGAGAAGAAGATTCCTAACATTTTTGGTCCTTCGATGCCGCAAACAACTAGTTGGTTTTTGGATCAGATGGCCCCGACAAAACTTTGGTGAGTATTGGACTTCGGAGCTCACTGAGAAGTAAAAGTCCCCCCACTCAACGTTAGTGGTGAAACAGGGGCAGGGGCCTAAGATCCGGATTCCACTGTCTGTTTCCAAACTTTGTGTAATCCAGTCCTCTGGTGTTTGAGAGGTAAGATAATTTAAATTATTCTTAATTCTTTCTAAGAGTCTTTTCTTCTCTTTCTCTTTGATTCTGGTTTAATGTGTTGTAATTGCCGACATTGGTATTGATCGTATAATATCTAGATGATCCAGTACTCGTAGACAGAGACACTTGGGGACGTTGTCTAAGGTAAAAAATTATGTCACCTGCTGTCCAGGACAGATAACAAAAAGATTTTAGGTACACCGAACGTCAGAGGTTGATTGCCTGACGCTGTCGGAGGTTGAATGCCCGACGATTTAGTTAAGTGATCTAAAAAAAATCACAATGCTAACTTTCTTCTGTGTGTTTACTTTATCTTTGCTCATGTTTAACCTTTTTTGATTCTCTCTATAGTGTGGGGAGTGCTGATATTTTTACTCTTGTATTCCTATTGTTACCGTGGATCGAGAGTCACCATCCCAGTGTTTTATAGGTTAATGAGAGGCCCGATTAACGCTGGCAATGGGGAACAGTCTTTGTTCTTTTACATGCTTTGTGCTGCGTATTCCTAATGTGCCATTAGAAGGAGATAAGAAATCATTCTTCAAGTTCTCATGTTCTGTGTGTCTGAAAAAAAAAGCTAGGCACTGGACTCACTCTCTCCCTCCCCTCATGTAAGGAGTGAGAATTGCTCTTCAAATTCCTGTGTGAAAGATTGTATCTGTAAAAAAGTTAACTCTTGACCAACTATGACAATACAGAAGGGTTATATTGTAAATATTGAAACTTAGCATAATAAAAAAAAAGGTACACTGATAACACCAGATTGCTTTATTATTTTAGCATGCCATGATGTTAAAAGAAGCAAGTGGCAGAAATTGTTGATGGTTTGGAGGTAAATGGGAGACATGAAGGTGGATTGCACTGTAGAGTGAATATAATGTTGTAGAATTATTATCAGGTGGCTTCATGAATGTGAGAAAAGAAAAGGCTGAGGATGTTTTCATTATTATGATGGTCAAGAAGCTGTTTCTCGGAAACAAGAAAATGCAGATTGCCTAACAGAGGTAGCAGAAGAGAGGGAGATGATGATGGGTGACTAGTAGGGCAGCATTAACCCTTTGAGCACACAGAGGTTAATTTATGCATCTGTGAAAATATTAGGACTTTCGGTGGGAAAGAAAGTCTGAATAATAGTCTTAAAGTAAATATTTATATTGGATGTGTTATTTTTAGAATTTACAGACTTTCAATTGTAAAGTGTTAATGATACAATGCTGTTTATATTTGGGTACATTTATAAAGTTAAAAGGCTAAGTTCTGAATCAGAATATTAAATATTAATTAAAAAGAAAGAAAGTTCTGTTTTGGGACCCTGTGGATTTCACTTGGGACCAGAGAATAAGGGGAACAATACAAAAGGGGGTTCAAGTTTTCTTAAATTCTGCTAAAATATTGGGGTCTGAGGAGAAATATTCAGAGATGTGTGTGGGTGTGTGTGTGTGTGTGTGTAATATATGTATTTGAATAAATTAAAGAATATTTTTTTTAACAACTTCAAGGTAAGGAAGGCGTTTGGTAGTTTGATCTGTGATCCTGTACTCATTCATGTTAGATAAAGAGTATCCATTTTCCCAGCCCAAATTCAAGTGCAGATATGACACCCCCCACCCCCCTCCTTCTACAAAATTGAAGAATGAGGCACGTTCCTTTCTATGGGGGTAGGTGTCTACTGATTACATGAATGAGTACAAAATTGAACCTTTAGAGGTATTTTAGAGTTTAGAACATTAAATGAAGGTATGAAATAATGTAGACTACACAGTCCTTAGAGACAAAGACAAATGATGTCCTTCCTGGGTATGACAAATTTTCGTAGAGCCTGGATTCCCGGGTATTCCATGCTGACGGTCCCATTGGTTCAGGCAACACATGGGAGATGGCCCCCCAGGATGCCATAAAATGGATTGAGGAAACAGATGGCTTTTACTGACCTAAAACAAGTCCTTTCTAGTTCATCAGTGCTAGCCTTACCAACCAATGACAAACCTTTCGAACAAACAGTAGACTCAAGGGAAGGTCACATGACATCAGTACTTACATAGTCACATGGCAGGCACCAGAGGCCGATTGCTTACTACTCTACAAAATTAGACAACTTTGTTCCTGATGTTCTATCGAGAAGTGTCCGCTATCGAGAAGTGCCTGGGATGAATGGTACATGCGCTGTATGGAACAGCGCAACAGCTGAGATTATCATCAGCTGTTGTGTCTGAGAGTCGGCGCCTGTGCACAAAAGCAGAGGGAAGAAAATGTCTGTCAGATTATGCCTCGCACGTACAAGGCGTGTTCTTGCATTTGAGGGGCAGATTAGTACATGATGGGGGTGGATTATTCAATGATGGGCAGCTCTGAAAAACACATATTTTTCTGCTATTCTTCCTGGACGCTTGCGGGGCGTGTTTAGTCAACTGAAGGTCATATTTTTCTATCTGAAAAATATGTGTTTTGCAGCACTGGCCTTCATGTCGGTGAGAGGCAGATTAGTACAAGATGGGGGTGGGTTTTTAAATGAACACGCCTCACCAGCACCAGGCATCAGAGGCGGCTCTAGGCTTTGTGAGGCCTTAGGCAAAAGTAAGTCATGAGGCCCCACTCATGCCCATAATAGGAAAAATAATGAAAGTGATTGATAAAAATTAATTAGTAGGGTACAGTATAAAGGAAGGGTAGGTGGACAGTACACAGGTCAGGAGGGTAGGTGGACACAGCACGGGGGTAGGAGGATACAGTAAAGGG
>NW_027507686.1:103949513-103952013 GCF_037356315.1 Lithobates pipiens | reverse complement strand
TTAGGGTTTTGTTGAATCTTTCAACCAACCCATCTGTTTGGGGGTGATACACAGATGTACGCAATTGTGTCACTTTGTACAACTTGCATAATTCTTTCATAACCCTGGACATAAAGGGTGTACCTTGGTCCGTAAGCAGTTCCTTACAAATACCCACACGGCTAAAAACAAGAGATAGCTCTTTGGCTATGGTTTTGGCAGAGGTATTTCGAAGAGGAATTGCTTCCGGATAACGGGTGGCATAGTCCAATATAACCAAAATGTACTGATGCCCCCTAGCAGACTTCATTATCGGACCTACCAAATCCATTGTGATCCTCTCAAAGGGGACCTCAATGATAGGAAGAGGTACCAGCGGGTTACGGAAATGTGGCATAGGTGCCGACTTCTGACACACAGGGCAGGAGGAACAATAATTTTCTGTTTCCTTCATGACCCCAGGCCAATAGAATCTCTGCAGTACCCTCTCTCTGGTTTTCTCGGCCCCCAGATGACCTCCCAGAATGTGCCCATGGGCCAATTCTAACACCAACTTCCTGTAAGGTTTGGGCACTACAAGTTGCTCAATGGTTTCTTCTGCCCTTTGAGCCACTCGATACAGCAGGTCCCTTTCCATAGTGAAGTAAGGATAAGTGCAAGTCTTATCTGGGTTCACTAACTCGCCATCTATTTTCACCACATTTTCCCGTGCCTTTATTAGGGTGGGGTCTTTTAACTGTTCTGTGGCAAAATTTTCCCTGTGAACCTCAAGATCTGAAAACTCCACAGACTGCATGTTTTCATCTGAGGATGTTGGCTCCTCCCCAGTTTCTCGAGTTTCCTCCGCCAATACCGACAAGGGAAATTCAGGAGAGTCCTCACCACTCCCAGAGGAATTCTGATCATCTTCCTGGTTTATAGGGGCACCAGTGGGGGGCTCAGGACAATCCCAGAGTTCCCAGAATTTTGGAAAATCCCTTCCCACAATAGCATCATGTGGTAAGTGAGACACTAACCCCACCTGATGAGAGAGGTTACCTTTGGGAGTCTCAAAGAAGAAGTTACAGGATACTCTCGGGTGTCCCCATGCACACAATTAACAGCCACCTTGTTCTTCCCAGAGAACTTTGTAGTAACTAATTCAGCTTTTATCAATGTTACCAGGCTACCTGAATCCAGCAACACATCAACATTTCTACCATTAATACACATTTTACATAAATGTTTCTCAGGTCCCCGAATGGCAGTGCATGCAACTGTCGCAAACAGCGACTGACGTCTCTCCCTTATAAAGTCACATTGCATAGGCTCATCCACAACTGGGCAATTGGCTGCAATATGTCCCTCTTGGCGGCAGCGGTAGCAAATAATCTTTTTCGCTGCCTCTTGCAGCCTGGGCTTCCCGGGCTGCTCCCGCCAGACCTTAGGTAGAACTCCCACTCTCTCACTCTCTCCACCCTCACCCCTTGGAGTCATCTTACCCGCCACTGGGAATGATCTGGTCTGAGGGTGAAAAGTCCGTGAGTCCCTGGAAGAGGTGGTCAGTTTCTCTGTAGCCAAGTACCTCTCAACCAGATCCACAAGTTTATCTACATTTTCTGGATCTCCATGGCTTACCCATTTTTGGAGGGCAGTAGGAAGAGCTCTCAGGAAACGATCCATAACAACACGTTCCACAATGTTTGGTGCGGTCAAAATCTCTGGGTGCAGCCACTTTCTGCTCAGGTGAATGAGATCATACATTTGAGACCTGGGTGGTTTTCCAACCTGAAAAGTCCAATTATGCACACGCTGAGCCCGGACGGCCAGGGTAACACCCAGCCATGCCAATATTTCTGTTTTTAGCACCACATAGTCTTTTGCTTGGTCAGGCTCTAGGTCATAATAAGCTTTCTGTGATTCCCCAGTTAACAGAGGGGCCACCAATCCAGCCCATTGCTCCTTAGGCCACTTTTCCCTTTCAGCAGTCCTTTCAAATGTGGTCAAAAACACCTCCGGATCATCCTCTCCAGTCATTTTTGTCAGTAAACGGCTCACACCAAAGGATGCGGTATTATTGTAACCACTTGCTTCATTGGTCTGCGGACGTTGCTGTATTAATGTCTCTATTTGCTGTTGAAAACTCTGCTCTTGCTTCTGCAACAGGTCTATGAAGCAGGCTTCAGATTGCTGCTGGGCTTGTTGCTGAGCTTCCAGACTCTGCTGGTGAGCCTTCTGCTGAGCTTCCAGACTCTGCTGCAAGGTTGCATTTGTCTGCTGCTGGGCTGCAAGGCTCTTTTGTAAACCCGCATTTGTTTGCTGCTGATTTGCATTTGCTAGAGCCAGCTGTCTCAGTATCTCCTCTATGCTGGCCTTAACAAAAAAATAAAAAAAAACTGCCAAAATTCTCCACCAACTGTGAGGGTTTAGCTCGGCAGCGGGTGTGTGTGACCCCCTGGATGGGTTCACAACACAAAATCAGGCACAGCAGACAGCGTTGTAGGTGCAAAAAACAAAAGATGCGGTTTATTTATGCTACATG